>NC_044055.1:28977299-29044799 GCF_902167405.1 Gadus morhua | reverse complement strand
TCACCAGCTTCTGACTCCACATGTCCCTCGTGGAGGAGGGGAGGAAGGGGAATGGAAATGGAAGACAGTGTGACTCCACTTAGAGCAGCATCTCTGAGGAGACTCTCCTTCGTAATCTCCAGAAGAAAAGTAGAATCAAACTACAGGCTTCTTATCTGAAGAAGAAAGCGAACCAAATGAGGCAGTGAATTCAACTCCGTGCCCAAACTTTCTTTGTAGGGTTGATACAATAAAAGTCTTCCCGAACAGAATTATATAATCTATAAGAATAGTCTACTTCATGTGGAGGAACGTCAGCGAGCCGCACCACAGTGCTCTGGGAGCTGCAGTGTGTCAGGTAACAAGAGGAAGGTGAGGGTAGATAATCTGCTTTATGCATTTTTTATTAACATTTACTCCAATTTCACATCAAGAGTTGTTTCTCAGCAGACACTTACAGGAGGTGATCAAAGGGTGTCATCCACCAAAGTTACACTGCTATCGCTGCCATTATCTTTTAATTCAAAAAGTCCTTTGTATATAGTTTATAATTATCTGTACGCACCTGCGATTTACTTAAGTGACAATTGCGTCGCTAAAAGTGTCAATAAAGAAAATTCAACATTTTGGTTGCCAGACAACCAGCTTATTCCTGAGGCACTTCTTTTGTATGGTGTGTAACTATGCTCTCTTCAGATGTATTTCATAGGGTTTTCTGTCAAAGGTTGCCACTTCTACAGATGTTAATATATCTCAGAGCCCTTAACCGATCACCGCTGCTCCACTTCAGAGATGTAAAACAACAATTGAACTGGGTCACAATTGGATCGCCCAGCTCTCAATTCTCACTTGTACAAATGTGAACGTCACTGAAAATGTGAACATTTGCATAAAATATTCTCAGGGTTGTATGGCAACATTGGGTTTTGGCGCGGGGGGGGGGGACACTTGTTTGTTTAGTGTTCTGTTTGTTGTTATTCTGGAGTTGGAGCTGAACTTTGTGATGTTTCTTTGTTTTTGATTCTGCTCTTACCGATTCTGGTGTGTAATGAACTGTGAGGAGTAGCTGCTTAAGACAGATTGTTAGGAAACTTATACGTAAATTAGGCTTGATTCTGCAACCATCCATCTTCACAAGCTCCCTTCAAAATAACTCAAATTTAGAGCTGCCAGCACTTTCCACTTTCTGGGGTTGCTCGGTGTGTTTTAAATAGTTCTGCAAAGTTCTGCCTTGGGAATAGAGCATGTTTCCGGTGCCTTCACCAGTTCCCAGTTCCTCTTCATAAGGAAGCAGGTGATCAGTGAGGGTGTGGCCCGGTCTCAGTTATAAATATGGAATATGTTTGTGGCATGGAAGGTACGTTTCTTGTTTGCGTGTGTGTGTGCGTGTGCCTGTGTGTGCATATGTGTGTGTCTCGCACAGGCAGTCATGATATTCCATAAACAGGCTGGATGTAGCACACATTCCTGAAGGACAATATAGTTATAGTTTTTATGGTGGGTGGGAGGGACAGGGGTGTGTGTTGTGTGGGTTGGGCTGATGGGTTCTCCAGTCTACGTGTGTGTGTATCTGTGGGGGGGGGGGGGGCAGGTGTGTTCTCCAGTCTAAATGGATTTGAGTGGATTTGTGATGCAGACATAATGTTTTCATATATTTAGTGGACACAACAATTGTGTGCTTTTGAGTATTATGCCATGAAATGCTAAAACCTTTCTTTATCAAAACGAGTGCTAGGGACAAATGAAAGTTGTTCTGTTCAACTGATGATCTGGGGGCCAGCGGGGGATAACATCACCTCTGACAGCTAACTAAATGAGGATGAATGCTCAAGCAGTAGCCTCTGGCTGCCAACAGCTTCCTAAAGCCCTCCTACACAAAAAGTCTAAAGGACAGCAGCAGAAAAAAGGAGACAACAGCATACTTACTCAGAGCTGTCAGGCCCGAACAGAAACAAGAAATAATGACTGTGGAAAGTTGCTGCCATTCAATGTACCGCCATTTCCAAACTAAGCACAAGGCATTCTGGAATCAATAACATCGGGAGAACGACACGGAGGACTACATTACATTTTCAAAACAAAACAACAAAAAAGTTAAATCTGGGGAAGAGGAACTTCAGCATTTTGGGAAAAAGGCAAAGAGAATGCGTATCCTTCGAATGCTGTCCTTCGGAAAACAATGTGACAACAGATACCAGTTCAGATGGATGGAGGCTGAGGCAGGTGGTGGATAACCATCCATGATCATGTTAGGATTCTAATAACGCTGGACCATGGTATGGAACGAGGAAAACCCTTTAAAAGACAAATGTTATCAACACCAGCTACCTGTCTGCTATTATATTACAAACAAAGACATCACAACAGTTGCAATACTAAATCCTAACATATCTCAAATGTTTAACAATCAGAGATGTGCGACAGGGCCGCTCAGTGGCTTCCCTTTCATTGCCATCAGCAACCAAACAACTTCCTCCCCTTCATTGAATGAGAGAAGACCACTGCAGCCTCAGAACACACAGCACAGCCAGCAGGCCACTGCACCACTGGTTTCTCTCTCGGGCGCTCTCTCCCTGATCCTGCTGATGGAGTCTCTGTTTATCAAAGTGTGTATTAAAGACACCGGGAACTACCATGCAGAGCAGCCAATCAAACTGCCCCTGCATATTGAATATGAACTCCAGCCCGAAATCAAACACTTCAAAAGGAGATGAATCCCTCTCCCATGTGTGGAGGAAGCATCCCTCCTCCGTACTTTGGCAGAGTAAAAAACAACCCCAACTCCATAACCTCTCTAATGCTTTCCCACCACAAAATGTCTCCACTCCCCTCACATCAGCCCCCATCCATCCCCTTCACCACCGCCTCCACCCTGTTTACTGTGACGGGGGTTTGTGTTCAGTTCACTGTATATTACTTTGTATGAACGCTGAATAAAGTAATATAAAGTAATGAAGCACAGCACAGCACTTGGCCTTCATTGGGTACTTAATTCGGTCTTGTATATACATTAGCACTGTGTACAGAAGAGGGAAGTCTTACAAACCCAGAGTCTCTGATTGGTGTGTCTACAGCAGGGGTCTCCAACCTTTTTTCAACTGAGAGCTACTTAGAAAAAAATTAAGTGGCCAAGAGCTACTTGCATCACATCGCACATATTTATTAATGAACTGATTAATAAATGCATGAATTTATTATGCATTTATTAACTGATTAACTGATTAACTGATTAATTAATCACACGTGCTTCTGTTTGTACACGTGTGAAATTGCAATACACAATGCTTATCAAAAATAACTCAACTCTAATACAATAACTTAATAACTCAACATCAAAGGTCCAAGAAAACATTAGTACACTCACTCTTTTTAAAACTTAGTGAGATGACTGGCACTGCATGGAGTCCTTCTGTTTGTACACGTGTGCAATTGCAATACACAATGCTTATCAAAAATAACTCAACTCAATAACAATAACACAATAACTCAACATCAAAGGTCCAAGAAAACATTAGTACACTCACTCTTTTTAAAACTTAGTGAGATGACTGGCACTGCATGGAGTCCACCAAAGAGGTGTATGCTGGAGTGTATGCGCTCAGGTTCACTCTAATACAGTCATTTAAATGTTCATCTGTCAGTCTTGTTCTGAATTTAGATTTGATGACATTCATGTCAGAAAAAGCAGCTTCACAAAGGTATGTCGAACCAAATAAAGCAGAAATTTTAAGTGCTGCTTGGTGAATGTTCTTGTAGTTTTCTGGGTCTACAAGGCTCCAGAAATGTTGTGAGTGTTGCTGAGACTTAAGCTGAACATGATTCTGGAGATTTATAACCTCCATCTCCATCTCCACAGGATTGACAGTGAACAGTTCAGCCATCTTTTCTGAAATCTCTGTGATGTCTACCTCCATGAATGGGTTGGCAATGAATGCCACACATGGCTCCAGCTTATCAAAATCATTGAACCTATCCTCAAACTCCTGGCCTAGCTTTGACATGAGGTCACAATATTTATTGACATCCAAAACAAAGTCAGCCCCTGCATGGCTATCTAACATCTTAACTACTGTTGGGAAGTGTTGCAGTCTTTTGTTTTTCAGTTGCTGGAGGTAGAATGACAGTTTTGCTTTAAAAGCCTTAACAGCACTGATCATGTCCGAAATTGTTCTGTCTTTACCTTGTAACTGGGTGTTGAGCTGATTGAGTTTCTCTGTCATGTCTGTCAGGAACGCAAGATCAAGCAGCCACTCAGCATCAGACAAAAGTGTAGTGTCCTCCTCTCTTGACTCCATGAAAGCCTTGATTTCGTTCAGCAATGAGCAGAAGCGATGCAGTATTTTTCCTCGGCTCAGCCACCTCACCTCAGTGTGGAGAAGGAGATCACTGTGTTCAGCAGACAGTTCCTGGAGGAGCAGTTTGAAGCTTCTGTGCTGCTTGGCCTTTGCGCGAATGGAGTTGATGATCTTAATGACAGGTGTCATCACATGATCAAATCTCATGACTTTGGCGCATATAGCCTGCTGGTGAATGATGCAGTGATAGTTCACAATTTTAGGAAAGTCCGGGTCGGCCTTGCACAGTGCAATAAATCCTGAGTGGCGTCCTGTCATAGCTGGTGCGCCGTCTGTTGTAATAGACACCAGCTTTTCAATAGGCACGTTATGTTCAACGAAGTACTTTTTCACAACGTTGTAAATATCGACTCCTCTGGTTGTGGTTTTTAGTGGAAGCAACGTTAAAAACTCCTCTCTGGTGGAAGCGTCTTCGAAAACCATCCGGACAAACACAGCCATCTGAGCGGTATCAGCCGCATCCACCGACTCGTCACATTGAATTGAAAACCATTTGCATTTAATCATGTCCCGCTCCAACTGACCCACTGCATCGGCAGAGAGCGCAGACACTCGCCGTGCCACTGTGTTTGCGCCAAGCTGTACATCAGCGATAGCGGACATGATTTCAGTCTTACTTTTATGGTCCTTGAATAATGTGTCGGCCACCGCTGTCATTGCTTCCTTCACCATCCCGCCATCGGTGTATGGCTTCTTGTGTTTTGTCAAAATGTGCGCCACTTTAAATGATGCCTCCGTGGCCGCGTTGGCTTTCTTCGTCGGTCCGATGAATAAACATTGCTGTTTTTTAAGGTTTGCTTTCAGCTGGTTCACTTTCTCAGTCCGTAGAGTGCTGCCTGCTGGAAAATCCCGCGCAAAGTTACCGTGGACTTGAGTGTGGTGGCGCTCCACGTTACCTCTTTTGCCGACCGAAACACTGCTCCCGCATATGAGGCACACACACTTGTCCTTCACGCTAGTAAAGAAGAACTCGCATTCCCACTCTAAATGGAAATGGTATGTTTTCTGCTTTTTCTTGACTTGGCCACCTTGGTTTTCCATCTTTGTTGTTTGTGTAAAGTTCTGCTAATACCACCAAACTCCTCACTTTAGCTTAGCGAGCGTACAACGTCACTCAACGTCACAACGTCACTTTGGCTACATTTACACCGGACACCAATGTGACATATATGTGAACGTAAGTGAGATGAGGTGCATTTACTGTCGTCGGAATATTATTATTTTTAATTTTTTTAATTTTTTTAATTATTATTATAATTTTTTATTTTTTTCGGTCAACCTATCAGGCGAGCTACTGAAAACCTGCCCGCGAGCTACCGGTAGCTCGCGATCGACGTGTTGGAGACCCCTGGTCTACAGGGACACCCTGGTCCAGTGGGAAGCCATTAGTTACCTGGCTCACCTCATGGCTGTTTCTATAGGAACCTGGGAGTCGCCAGGGTGGAAGCCTTTGTGCCGTCACCTTTGAGACTCGGTAAACAACAGGAAAATCCACCTTTCACCGCAATCACTTCCTTCAGTCCGCGCGGTGAGTCCCATCTACAGTGTCTACGGGAGGTTACAGCTGCACATTGAGCCACACTGGCTCCTAGTTTGACTTGTGGATCGAGGCGAGGGGAGGTAGGGGTTTTGGTGGCGGGGGTGTGGTTCACCCAGGCCTGATTGGTCGGGCGCAGCCTTAGTGGTGAGTATTCAGCAGGGTGTGGAGATGTTCTTGAGCGCGACGGCTCCTCGTGGATCCTACAACGTCCCCATCAACATCAACCTGCAGGGAGCGCGCAAGAGGCCCACGAGGTAGGACCCGGACCCGCTCCACTCTCACAGAGAGGTCTGCTTCATTACCAATGTGTACACAGCAGCTGTGTGCGTCAGCATTCTCCCTGTTCTGTTTGCTTTTCTGCACCCTTTACCGTGTCATCCCTAGGGTGTGCGATGCAGAAAGAGAGACCGAGAGAGCGGGAGAGAGTGTGTTTGTGAGCTTGTACACATTGTCCACATAGCTGCATTGCATGAATTTGTGCCAGTGTGAATCTGTAAGTACCGATGTGTAATCCATATTAATGTGGAGATAAAGTAGGCAGGTGTTGAGTCTCTGCCATGCAATGGTCATGCATATATTAATGTCCCCATACAATCTAGCGGGTTTGTGTGTGTGTGTGTGTGTGTGTGTGTGTGTGTGTGTGTGTGTGTGTGTGTGTGTGTGTGTGTGTGTGTGTGTGTGTGTGTGTGTGTGTGTGTCACAGAGGGCTGCTCCAGTCACGGCCAGTGCAGGAGCAGATGTGGAAGGTGGCTGATGATGGCGGCCTCAAGGCCCAGATTCCCGTATCCAGTGCTGGGGAGGACAGGGCCGTTCTACTTGGCTTCACCATGATGGCCTTCTCCGTTTTAATGTTCTTCGTGGTGGGAATCACCACAGTCAAGCCCTATTTGAACAGGTAAGGATGTGTGAACACAGGTCAAACCCTTTGTGAACAGGTAAGGATGGGTGAATACAGGTAGGACCCTATGTGAAAAGGTAAGGATGTGTGAATACAGGTAGAACCCATCGCTGTTTTTCCATCAGCATTATTGGCTGTGCTGAGTCGTACCGTTCAACGCTGATTAGCGTCTCCACTACCAGTTTAAGAGCTCCATGCTTTGCCGCTTTGCCTCCAAATGGGGTGCGGTGACTTCAGTCTAGTCGCTGGGTGGAGTCAGAAATTATCTATCAAATTGTAGGAATATAGACCTATAAAAATACAATAATCTGTGCGTTCTAGTGTCTGAGACATGTCTACATGCACAAAGAGTATGGCTAGTTCTTAACAGCTTGATTCTTTATTGTTTGTTCCTGTGACTATATAAGCTGAAGGGGTAATAGTCATAAATACTGACTTGATCCCACCAACTCAAGCAGCACTCAAAGAGCATGCCAAACGTGCTTCTTATGAGGCTGATATGTGTGGGGATAGGCATTGAAGCGACATCCACAAATGAATAGCCCGTCCTGACTGGGGATGGGTGGAACAGAACGAGGGGTGCGGAAAGTCCTCTGGACTCCACTTCCACCTATTGCGGAGAGTTTAGGGAGCAGCCACAAGTGGGAGCACCAAGGCATGTACTGGAAGGTATAATTGGTTCAGATATGGACTCAGTTGCACATGCCTATGTAGTTGCCCCTGCTAGAACCTAGTTATTCCCCGTTGTCCCCTGTGTTTGTTACTTTGTAACATTGCTTCCACTGCTTATATCTAACAGAGAAGCACATTATCAATTTAGTTCCTTAATATTGTTTGAGATGCTTTCTGTTTTTGTCATGGTTCAAATATTGTGCTGGCCAGAGATAATGTTGCTTCTTGATTTGTCCTTATTGACGTTTAGTCTTAGCCATTGTTCGATTATTATTTTGGAGCACTGTCCATTCAGCACCACAAATGTAATTAATAATCTTTTTTTTTGTTTCCCCACCCCTTAGTCATTTTTTAATGGAAAAATTGTCTGTAAAAAATAGAAATAACATCCCTTGTGAATGTTACTTTGTCGTGGTAAGGGAGCTTGTATACCTCAGTCAACCCTGAGAGCTATGCTGGTGGGACACAACTACTGACAGGTTTTACCAAACTGGAAAGGTCATGGGCAAGGAGTCAGACAAAACATAGTTAAACAACCCCTTTTGACAGAGCCTTTGGTGGAACCCAATGCATTTCTACGCGAAAATGTGTGTTTTAAAAATCATGGGGGGCTGCAGTCATCCTGAAAAATGGCCATGATCTTGAAATTTCAAGTGGCTGTGGGTTGTTCCTTGTCAAATGACCCTTTGAGACGGCTCATGGCACTTTTCATGCTTTTATCACCAACTAAATGATTTCTTAAGCCTAACTGCGCCACTAAGGTGGTGGCCATCTTAAAAATGGCCGCCATCTTGAATTTCAAGTAGCTATGGGTGGCTTCAGAGTTTCCGGAGTTTTGGAGGTTCAGACCTTAAGCTTGGAGGAAAGTGCTTTGAACACACTGTTGAGTCTGAATTTTCAATCTGAGTTTCATGCAGAACTAAAGCTACCCGAGTCCTATGAGTTCACCACACAACAATGGCTGGCCATTTCGCTGTCATTACATTGATAAACTAAAGTGAACTTGCAGCAAGCACTAAGAGGCAAACTTAACACCCATTCTAACAATTGCATTACGATACATTACAGCTTACAATTATAAACATCCCCTGATATATTCACGCTCATGTTCAACCATCGCAAGCGGTTCTAATAACTGATGCATCTGATTCAACAGAGAAGCACAAAGAGGCTCCTGTGGGCATCCATACTTGTTGTTGTTATGAAGTCTAGTCTCAAGAATGATAGTTTTTAGGGGGGAATATTGAATGTCAAACATTGAATTAATCATCGTGGATATCATTGTGTGTCACTGTCCATCTGAAACAACCCAAATATATTAAATGTGTCCGTAACTAATCAATAAAAAGTTACGTTAGCATATAAAATACAAAATAGGATACAATAAGTATGCGACCAGTTAGACCCTCAGGTAGACCCCATGTGACCATTTAGTCCCTCCGGTAGAACTAGGGTTGCCACCTTGGATTTGGGAAAAAAAGGGACACTCGATCAAATGTTTGGGGCGGAGGGCTCGGCCATTATTACCAGTTCAGACTGACCAATGAACATACAATTCGGACAAAGGAGACGGAAACAAAGTCATGTTAATAAATATTCGTTCAGGGGTCACCAGGGTGGATGTACACCAGCAGATAATTTCAGTCCAGCAGCCAGGTCAACACACTAGACTAGAACACAGAGAGACATCACATGATGAGACTTGATCACAAACTTTCAACATTGATATTATTTCAACATTTATATTTTTGTATTTCTTGTTTGTTTTGGTGTTGTGAGTGTGTGTGTGTTTGTGTGTGTGTGTATGTGTTTGATTATACGTATGCGATTAGATTAGTATGTGTTTGTTTGTACGAGAATCGGAATGTATGGTTAATATAACTGTATTTATGGACTCCAGGAAGAATAGCCATGATACTGTGCTGTCGCAATTGGATATCCAATAAAAAATAAATTAATCAATAATCAATAAATCAATATGGGCAATTGGAATTTTTTGAAGACCCCCATGAAACTAGCCGTGCTATCTATGAGCAAATTGTGGATATTATAGAAAAAAATGGTCTGCTTACCAGATTACCGTTGACCGTATAGTTTTTTTCGTACTGGTGGCTTGCTTGTTTTATTTGCTCCATCTCCTTCCTCGTCAGTCTCTCCTCCCATTGCAAATGAAGACGCAGCGCTCGACTCCACTCACACTGAGTGACTTTCCTCCACTTTAATATGTTTATGTTTGAAATTGTGTTCCCGCTCTGTCTGAGAAGCGCAAGAATGGGGCGTCATGGTCACGTACGCAAAGCATAGACGGGAAGAAAACTGGGACAATTTTAAGAGCCATAGAAGCACAGGAACCATACTAGATTACAGAACGAAAGTAATCAAATGAGGTGTTTGCATTTTCCCCCAAAAAACGGGACAAATTGTGTCCCGGGAGAGATTCATTTTTTCCCGGGACAGCTGGTGAGAAAAGAGAACAATTCTGGGAAAAACAGGACGGGTGGCAACACTACGTAGACCCTCAGTTAGACCCTCAGGTAGAGCCCCAGTTAGACCCTTAGGTAGACCCTCAGGTAGACCCCATTTGACCAGGTAGACCCTCAGGTAGACCCCATGTGACCAGGTTAACGCTGAACGGGTAAAGGACTATTGAACAGTTAAAGAAGAAATCCGGTTTAAAATGGATCTGGGATATGTTTAAGATGATAACAAGATGGGATGTTCGTTTGGGAGCACAAAAGCGCATGTAAACGCATTCTTAAATAGGCTGTTTTTAGCCGATTCTACCAAAACGCTATAAACTGGGAACCATGGGGGCATCTTGTCATGGTAAAAACAAAATTGTTATTTCAAACAATTTTGTAAGTAGATTGACGAACACAGAGATTGTGACATCCGTCAGCAACACACAAGCTCTGTGTTCGCCAATCTACTTATCGAGTCTTAAAAACAAAATGCCGTCGACGGGTGATCTACTGATGGTATTGTGTGTATAAAATGTACTTTTTAATAAACAATCTGTACACTTACAAAGTTCTCAATGACTCGTTTTATATTTTAAGACCCCTATTATACTATCAAAGAAGTGTCGGGCTACTTCTAGCCTTTTAAGTTGTTTAAAATAACGATTTCGTTTTTACCATGACAAGATGCCCCCATGGTTCCCAGTTTATAGCGTTTTGGTAGAATCGGCTAAAAACAGCCTATTTAAGAATGCGTTTACATGCGCTTTTTTGCTCCCAAACGAACATCCCGTCTCGTTATCATCTTAAACATATCCCAGATCCATTTTAAACCGGATTTCTCCTTTAAACCTTGTATTGGTGTGTTAACTGGTTAGAATTATTTAAGTAAAGCTGTGTTTCCCTGGTTGGTCCTGTGGGTCTGTGACGCCCCTTTGAGACTGTCACCGTGGTAAAGTTCCATACCAAGAAAAACTTGACATACCTGATTGGCCGGTGTTCCCCTAGCAACTGGGTGGAGCGCGGCGGCTGCGTGCTGGTCCAGGTGGAGCTCCTGCAGGACTGGGTGGAGTGCCGGGGGGTGAGCATCATGCCCTGCCTCCGGGTCACCGTCAACCACAGCGCCTCCGGCCGGGCCAGCCTCCTGCACCACCACGAGGACGCCCTGATCCTGGCGCCCCAGGTACTGCACAGGTCATCCCATCCAGGCTTCTCCCTTGGGCGGGTTTGCTGTTCGTCTGTTCAGGAGGAATATAATTGAATGCAAATTATGGGATATCTTAAATTTGAGCATGCTGGAAATTATGGGATCAGAAGCACCTTGTTCTGTGCTCTCTAGTCTTGTCTTGTAAATAGTGTGAACGTGTGGTGGACGGAGGGAGGCCCTCATTGTCACGCTATTTGATCCTGAAGCGCTGCAGTTGGGCAGGACTATGGGGGTAATAACAGGAGTTAGGGCCTGGATCACTTCTATCCAACCTGGCCTCAACATTCCTCAACAAAATTAGGTAACATCTAATTACCTCAAAGAAGTGGAGATGGCCAGAGGGGGACCATAGTAAAATAATTTCCCCAAAGGCCCCCTGAAAAGGTATCTGCTAAGAATTGGGCCACACATTAGCCAATGGTGTAATGAGCAGATCAATCTTCCCAGCCTAAGAAATAATGGTTAAGAACACAGGGCAACTTTCAAACAAACCTCTAAGTCTATTAAGAGGGGAATTCTGAGCCCCCGTAACATATCTCTTCTCCCAGTGCTTCTACATCCCCAAGTGTAAGATGGAGGCGGCGGCACTGCAAGCCGAGGCCCTGGTGGTGAAGGACAACCTGGGAGAGCAGCTGGGCCAGAGCCTGGCTTGTCTCACGGACCCCGCCAAGCACCGGGGCCACGCCTTGTTGCACAGGAAGTACTCCCTGAGGAGGGCCCTGCTGGCCCTGCTGTGGCCCAGCCTCATGCTAGGTGGAGGGGCCCTGCTGGTGGTACTAGTGAAGCTCACCCAGCAGCTCGGCCTCGTTCACCGGGACCTGGGCCGGAGGGGCCCCGAGGACCGGCCCCTCCACGTCCAGACCTAGCCCCCGTCCCCGTGCACTGGGACCAGGGCCCCGAGGACCGGCCCCTCCACGTCCAGACCTAACCGCCGTCCCTACGGCCCCTTAGCAGGCCCTCAGCGGAATGCAATGCAGACCAGATGCCTGTGGTTGGAGTTGGATTATGATGACAAGCGACAAACACACACAATTAAGACTGCGCTTTCAATAAAGACAAATATTTTTTATTTAACAGTACAATGAGTTTATGAATTAATACTTTTGTCAGACATGGGTTCATAAGAGGAATAGGGGAGGGGAGGGAAGTGGGTTGACAAGATCATTCTAAGAGGTGTTATGGAAATGTACACATGAATAGATGTATCATATGGATGATGTGTCCTTTACAACAAACAAAAACATAAAACATGCAGGGCAGTCCCTTACTGAGCTCAGATCTCTCTCTGCACAACAACACTCTGCACTTTTCAAAGACCCGTCCTTCAACAGTTAGGATTCATATCGTTTCGACAGCTAGGAGCCGTCTACTTGGTTTCACTAAGAGAACCGCTTCACACAATGCACGACTCCAACTTAGTTTTTATTTTTTATTTATTTATTTCTTCCTTCCATCTTTCGCCGATTTCGACAGACATCAGCTCCTCTGCCTATACGTTTTAAAATACAAAAATATATTACCTCTGTAGCGTTATTCAAGGAAAGCATTTGCACGTTTTTTCGGTATAAGTTACCTTCATCGTGACATTGTAGTACCACACACAAGTACAAGTAACAAGGTCATTTTTCTTTCTTTTAACATGAAATTCAAGTAAACATCAGGTCAACCAAAAGACAATCGCACTCGGGACCTCATGCATGATGCAGCGATAAAATGACCAAAGCAACCACATACAAAGACAAAGTGTAGGGGGGGGAAGGCATTGAACTTTAGGATAATTTTTTCCATCTTATCGTCTGCATGTGACACTCTTGAATGGGGCCAGCCCATTGGGTCTGTATCCTGTACGGAAACGCACACATTCACTAAGGCATCGCTATCCTGGGCAGTCCACGGCCCCTCATCCACAGGTCTTAGTGAGATACATGTGTATCTATGAGAGACGTGAGGCCTGGCCAAGAAGGCGTCCATCTCTTCTGTGTTATTTGGTAGAGCTGAGACAAGGCCTCAACTCTCAGATGTAATTCTTTAATTTCCCTTTGAGGTTCAGACTATTTCTTTGGGAACGGGTTTCAGGGAATTAAAGATCACAAGGTTGGATTGTAGAGTAGATTATTTCTAAATCACCTACATCGTCTCGGTATCTAGCTGAAGAGGCTTGAAGCAGAGGGTTAACAGGTTAAAACAGGGTCGCCATGAGGGCTGTGGTGCCCATACAGGTCATGACTCAGCACAACAGAAATGAAAGTCAAATCAGAACATGGAAAAGGCAGGGTTGATGGTCCTTCTGTGCGTGAGCAGCCAGTTCTACAGCGATGATGACGCAGTATCATCGGTTCATTTTTCTTGTTATTATTCTTCATTTTCATCTTCTCTGTTCAGTCTATAAAATGCTAGCCTTGGACTGCGACAAGGTGGGGAAAGTCATCTGGGTTTCACTTCATCACTTTGTCGAGGACTTAACCAGAACACGTTTGTGTGGGAAAGTACGAACAGACAAATAAGGTACAGTTTGCATAGTGTAACACAACATCACGATGAGAACAACGGTGTGCCTTACAGTCACTCACAGAAACCAAATAAGGACAACGATAAACAAGAATAGAGCTGAACTCAAACATGTACTTTAGCTTTCTCAAACCTTGAAATGGGTATTTCATCCCTTGCAACGTTAAGTAACTTAATGCTGGAAACACTAATTATAATACTGACAGATAACATTTTTTTTTTTTTAATAAAATAAAAAACTGAAATGGAGCAAAGATCAGTGCTACGTAGATAAACTGGAATTGGAATAGTAGTGAGTTAAAAACAACAAATGATGTATAGGTGGCTTACAGGGACTTTGGCTCAGTATAAAATAAAGACTTAAAAAGGTATATGTGCACAGTAAGCATCCAGGGATGAATATACTGCAGTAAAAAAAAAAAAAGGCCAGGCCCACATCTGTAGAACGAGAGGGGATATATGGAGGACACGAACATTAAAAGAAACAAAACAAAAACGTGATAGTCGTCAGCGGGAGTCAAACGTTATACTTTGAATAAACTCAGCTTTTTGCGTAACACCTTGTCCACAGCAGAGCAACCCTCCTGTCCTTTGCAGCGTTTTACCGAAGTGCCGATGCCTCCAGATTCAACCTGTCGATCGGCTTTGAGGGCACCTCAGGGATCTGTTTCGGGTCCGCTTTTGAATTCCTTGCCATGCATCCTCCGGACAAAAGAGGCCCAAATTGAGGCGAGATGTGCTCTGCCTCTTTCAGGTCCTCATAGGTAGTGGGTAGAACATAACTTAGTGTAACTGCTAGGCGACCAGAATAAGTCATACTGTCTTTCAATGCTGATGTTTTAAGGATCAACTAAGCAGTGCGCTCATGGTTTGGTGCTTACAGGAAGAAGGCTGAATGTTCCCCGCTCTACTCTTCCCTGCTGTGGAGAAGGAAGAAGATCTGAGCGGAACCTCTCCTGCTCCCCCCGGGTCTTGGGGAGTTCCGCGGAGCAGACGGCTGAGGGTCAGACGCAGAGTAGAAAAGGCAACAAAAGCACGCCGGCGATCGTCACGGCGCCCTAGACGGCATTCTAAGAGAGGAAGGGGAACGACTCCTTCCACCGGGTGTAGGAACCTTTTCCTTTCAGTCCCAACCGCTCTCGCCTCATGCCCACCGTGGTCGCCACTGCCGCGGGGGCTACGCCCGCTTCAGTTCATGGCGTGCTGGCGGATGGTGTGGAAGATCCAGTCCATCTTTGTGGTCCAGCCACCATGGTGGGCATCGTTCATCTGCTTCATGAAGTAGTCAACAGCCTCCTGCTCTGTCTTGTCCAGGGCCAGCGTCTTGCGGATGTAGGCAATGTCGTCGAAGGACTGCAGCTCGGGCATGCCGGAGCCCAGCATCATGGAGAACAGGTTGATGAAGAGGTTGGCATGCTGGCGGATGGCCAGATAGGCCTTGTAGCACATCTCCTGGAACCTGAAGGGGGGAGAGTGGGAGAGAGGGAAGGACATAGGCAAGAGATATGAGTGGGAGAGAGTGGGGCGAGAGAGTGGGAAGCAGAGGGAGAGAACATTGATATTTAGACCTTAAGGGCATTTAGCCGACACTTTTATCCAAAGCGAATTGCATAAGAACCAGTGTTTCCCCCAGCACTGTATGGTTAAGGCGGCCGCCATACCAATACTAGGGCCCCGCCTTGAATACCAATGTATTGAAAAATATATATACATATCTATATAAATATATCAGTGTCTCCCCTGTATGCATTTAAAAATATGACCGCCGCTGCTGAACATCTTTTTTTTAACAAGAGGAGAGGAGAGCTTCAGCTTATCTCTTTAAAATACGAATTTTGCACTACGCAAAATAATATAACATTCCGTGCGCTACGGACACTGGATATGGGTTTCATATCCAAGTCACTTCACACACTTGTGAGTAAAGCATATAAACGGAGAGGAGAGGAGAGCTCTGTCTTATCTCTTTAAAAAAAATAATGTTATATTATTTTGCGCTATGGATGCTTCATATCATATCAAAGCTTCATTAACTGTAACGCCTGAACGTCTGCCACCAACTGAATCTGCGACCAAATTTCACTGTCGTAGAGCATACTACCAGGTCATGGTCTGGATGGGAACAGAAGATGGTGTGGATGCCCTGAACTGGGGGTGGAGCTTGCAGGACAATAGATTTGTCCCACTCATGTCAACAATGAATGTTGATCCAGACAGTCTCTTGAAGGTCATTCATTGTAACTGTACCACTGCCTGCAAGAAACTCCGCTGCTCTTGCAGAAAATATGGACTACCTTGTACTACTGTCTGTGGACCATGTCAACTTAAGGAATGTGACAATCCACATAACAAGTTTCTTCCAGAGGAGAATGTTGTTCAACACCACCTTTCTAGTTTGAATAGTAACCAATTTTAACCATTTAACCAATGTAAGCTTACAGGCAGTCATTTTGAAAATGATGCCTCTCTAGCAGTTATATTTACCTAGATTTTTCGCACGTTCTTAATGTATAGAGGTACCAGAATCAGTTGAAACATTCTTTTGTAACATTTTCCATTTGAGATGTAGCCATTCTAAGCTCCATTCTACTTATTTAATAATAAGGGGTTAGTATTGGCAAAACCGGTTGTAACCGTTTTCGTGTTAGGATTCGTGTGGAAGCCAGATACGCAAACGAGGAAGTCATCGGCCCTCCACCAGCTGGGAAACGTTAGAGTTCCGTCGAATTGCTTTGTTTGAATAATTTTTGTAGCTTTATATACAGCCCCATGGTAAATGCAATTACACTGTACATCCAAAAGTATTTTCTGCTCAATCTACAAGGTTTAACAACATACTCCTCGACTGTATGTTTGTATACATCGCGCAGGCTTGATGCGCAGGTTTTATGCGCAGGCTTGATGCGCAGGCTCCGCCTTGTCTTATTTTTTTGGTTGAGAACCAACGCCACACAGTGGCCTTGAATATGTACTACAGCGTTACTACAGCTAGATGTGTTTTTGCAATGAGTCCGTCTTTACAGAGAAATTCCTGAAACGTTGCAAGGAAAACGGAGGGGAAAATATTGTTTTCACTAGTGTGGATGGGGCCTAAGAGACATTATAGAGAAAGAGGGAGGGTGATAGAGTGAAAGAGAGGTGGAGAGGGGAAATAGAGTGAGCGAGGCTGCGAGAGAATGGGAGGCCGAATGGAAATAGATGTAGACAAATAGGGATGGGCATAATTAATCGATGCTCGATAATCGATCGTTAAGAAATACGTCGATCAATTTATATTGTTATCGATCAAAAGGACGTTGTGTTGCATACTGTGAGTCTTGAAGCATTTAATTGAATATCACTATGTGGGAGAAATACCACCCTGCCGACTGGTGGAAAGTGAATGGAAGAAGGTTCCTGTCAAAGTTAGCGCGACAATACCTCTGCATCCCCGCAACTTCGGTCCCGTCAGAGCGGGTGTTTTCCGCTGCTGGACTGACAGTTACAAGGCTGTGTTTGCGTCTGACCCGCGAGCATGTTAACATGCTTATATTCCTAAACAAAAATATGTAGGCTGGAGTTATGCTATGGACAGTAGGGACAGTCACCACCGTATGTGAGTCGCTCTTTTTTTTCTTAATGTGTTGTCTCTCGCTCCGCTTTTCTTTCGGCTTGGTGCCTCTTGGAGTCGTTACATTTTGCCAAAACTGTGATATTTTAGCAACAAGTTCAGCCTTATATATGTTCAATAAGGTAATGCTTTTAGATAGACTAGTTCATGCAATTGTTGGTAAATGGGTGGCTCATCTTTTTGTTGCGAGCCTTTTCCGCACGCCGGCTGCAGCCTATAGGCATTATATGTCGGCCTTTTTTCCCCCGTTTTAAACAGTTATACCGTTTAATGCCCACTTTTAGCCTACTGCCTTTGTTTGATTATTGTTGTCCGATAAGTTGGCTACTTATTGTAATTGGAATAGGCTACAGATTTAGTCTTGTTGAATCGTTTCCAAACCTTTAAGAGCGCCTGTAGGCGCATTGTTCGGACTTTACGAGCACCGCATAGGCCTATAACGCCTGTATTTATTATTTTAAAACTGTTAAACAGTTGTAGGTCTTCAAGTTAACTGTATTGTATTAATGTTGGCCCATACATTATTGTTGGAATAAAGATTTCATTGATAAAAACATGCTGCATTTTCTACCAACGGGAATTTCAATATAGCCTAGAAAAAAGTTAATGATTAATCGATAATTGATCGATAACTCTAGCGATGCTCGATCAAGGAAATTTCTTCAAATGCCCATCCCTATAGACAAACAAAACACACATCAGATTTGTCTCTGCAAAAATGCAGAGACAAAACAAACAGATAATGATAAGGATAATAAAACGCTTAATCCCCTATGGAAACTGAAGGAAATGACAAAGTACCTCTCAAACTCCCTGGTCTTGGTACACTCCTGGGTTCCTTTGCTGATGACTATTAAGAAGTCCTGCGTCAGAACAAAGGGGACACGCTCTCGCTTGTACCCAAACTTCTTCTTCTTGTGATCCAGGAAGTGGCCGAAGTCGATGTGGAACAGCTATCGGGGGAGGGGCAACAACAAGTAGAGTGAAGCAAACGCTGTCAAGCGTCATCGGTGTGAAGACACACACATCGACCGCCATTAAGAGTTTAAAACCCTTATCGTTCTAATGCGATCTGTTACGTGTTATGAGGTGTTGGCCCTATTTACCTAGCAGCCATCTTGGTTCTTAACGCTAGCTCTATATTCCACATTCAGTTCTCTCCAGGCTGATATTAGAGCCGGGATGGCCGCTAGGTGAATAAAGAGTAACTTTAATAAACCAGGTGGACGTAGGCCAGCTGAACCTTTACCTGTCCGTCTTCTTTCACCATAATGTTGCTGTTGTGTCGGTCTCCGATGCCTAGGATGAAGGTTGCTACGCAGTAGCCTGCGCACGACCGCGTGAACAGATCGACGGCCTGGTCATACCTGAGGAACAATATCAAATTTAAATAACAATGCATTACGATAACATCGCAGTAAATAATCTGGCAGCATACCCTTGAATCCAACAACCATCACAGCAATAAAACACAGTATATGTTTTAAAGTGTGTGAAAATACAATTAAAGCATTTTATCAGATTCAATAGGCAGGTTACTGATTCAATACACCAAACGTATGGCATGCCATTCAAGTACGAATCTAAGAAGTAAATACATCCATAAATAATTATGCCTATGAATTATATAAACATGGAAATGAAATAAATCCATAGATAAATAAAGATCACCTCATTATCAAACCTACATTATCTTAATTTAATTATTTATTAATTATATAATATCCTTTCCATACAAAAGTAACAGATGACTGCAATTGTCCCCGAATATGAAGCTACAACATGTTTTACCATAAAACTGAATCCAAACTGTCGATTATCAAAGCAAATAGCTCTAGGCTAAAGAGTCACTTTTTATAATTAGGATTCAGACATCCAAACCAGGCCTGCAGACTTCGGGTTTACTATCTATATTGTAGCCTAACTGTTTACAACTGCGGGGGAAGAGTTGATTAACTGTCCTAATCCGTGTGTGGATAATCAGATTCATAAACGTGATAAGAAATCTCCATTAGCGTACTGGGATTTTTTAAATGATTACAGGAATATGCAAATGTGTTTTCAGTATCGGTATGTGCCCGATCTGATGATTGATTGTGACACACACACACACACACACACACACACACACACACACACACACACACACACACACACACACACACACACACACAGAAAAGTCAAGGAGTTTTGCTCCAAGAGCAGGAATATATAGACACGTCATCAGTTACAACTCAATTTAACACCACACCATCGCACCAAGGTGGATCATTTGCGGCTTTAGCCTGTGAATAAATCAGTTCAACAAATCCCAATGGGGTTGCTTAGTCATAGTCCCCATGGTCCTGTACATGTTGGACATGCTGAAGCATAAAAAAAGCCTATTAACGTTTCTCGAGACACACAACTCTAATCCGAGGTGTTAAACTGCATTAAAGACCATCTGTTATATATATTGATCAGTAATATGCATAACATGCACTTAGGTACTTGAATAGGAGTTGCTTTATGGTATCAGTGGGTAGTTGTAACAGTTTCTCATTGGACACCACCCTAACCCGACAGAGAAAGCCTCCAGATAGATCCAGAAAACAGGGTAAACAACTTAAAAAACAAACGCCTCCAAAAAACATGAATGGATTTACAAAAGCGCCAAATGACTACCCAATCATCATCCCCCTCATTAGGGATGGGTCAGAATATCAGATTATTTGATTATTCGTTCCCGAGGGTCAAAGTTGATTTTTAACATTTGGACCGTTAACATTTTTTCCCATTCAAATAAACACGAATTAACGTACGGAAGTAATGTTGGACACTTCGAAGGGCATTATCCCGCTTATACCATGGTCACTTGCCAAAGAAAATAAACTAGAACTGCAAGCAGTTATGCAGGGGTCCAAGAAGTGTGCCTTTCGCCGGCACAACGCGCAAGAAATGTGCATTTCGCCGGCACAACGCGAAGCAAGTATTCAAAACGTTACCGTGAACAACATGTGGATATAAAGGTTTTGACTGTGGGAGCTTCGGTGTGGGAGTTATAGCCTAAAACGCGTTTTCAGAACATTCCATTGGCCAAATAGGAGATAGACAATGTCGTCGTTTTTTGGCGCCGCCCTGTGGCGAAATTTTCCCAAGACAATTTTCCTTTGCCAAAAACTCCCGCCCACATTAATAATTCTTGGCCATATTTTCTATATAGATTCGGGTTTGCCCCTTGATGGTTTCCCTTGAGTTTGAAGAACATTCCTTTGGCCAATTAGAAGATATACAATTTCCTCGTTTATTGCGCCCCCTAATGGCGAAATTATCCGAAATTTTTATCGTACGACATTAAGGTTGGCACCAACATGTGTGTACAATTTGGACTCGTTCCGATGTCTAATTTTGGATCTCTTTGGATTTTTGATTTTCCACGTCTAATTTAGCTCATAAACCAATATTCAAAACGCTACCGTTTCGTCGTCGAAGGTCGGATCAAAAAACTGTCTCACGATTCCTTTGCGTGTGCGTCTGAAGATGTCGTGTGCAAAGTTTGGTGTCGATTGGTCAAGAAATGTGGGAGGAGTAGGGAAAAAACAGTTTTGCGGTTTTCGCGATTTTGCGAAAAAAAATTATGGACGCAAATGGGCGTGGCCTATGCCAAAAGATGCAGCAGACTCCAGTGAATCTGTGTGTACAAGGTTTTGAATGGGGGAGGTTCGGTGTGGGAGTTATAGCCCCAAACGCGTATTCCTTGGTATAGCGCCACCTAGTGTTCGGCGTGTCTGGATTTTGTCGTCTGCGTACACATCACATACCTGGATCTAGTCATGCAATTGGCGTGTCGGCACCATTTACGGTTTGGGGTGTGGTACCACTTCTAGCTGGGAATAATAATAAAAAGAACTAGAACTGCAAGCAGTTATGCAGGGGTCCAAGAAGTGTGCATTTCGCCGGCACAACGCGACAAGAAATGTGCGTTTCACCGGCAGAACGCGAAGCAAGTATTCAAAACGCTACCATGAACAACATGTGGATATAAAGGTTTTGACTGTGGGAGGTTCGGTGTGGGAGTTATAGCCCAAAACGCGTTTTCAGAACATTCCATTGGCGATTAGGAGATGTATTATTTCGTCGTTTTTTTGCGCCCTCTTGTGGCGAAATTTTGCAAAGACAATTTTCCTTTTCCAAATAACTCCCGCCCACATTAATAATTCTTGACCATAATTTTTATATAGACTCGGGTTTGCCCCTTGATGGTTCCCTCATAGTTTGAAGAACATTCCTTTGGCCAATTAGAAGATATACAATTTCCTCGTTTATGGCGCCCCCTAATGGCGACATTTTCCGAATTTTTTATCGTACGACATTAAGGTTAGCACCAACAAGTGTGTAAAATTTGGACTTGTTCCGATGTCTAATTTTGGATTTCTTTGGATTTTTGATTTTCCACGGCTAATTTAGCTCATAAACCAATACTCAAAGCGCTACCGTTTCGTCGTCGAAGGTCAAATCAAAAAACTGTCTCAGGATTCCTTTGCGTGTGCGTATGAAGATGTCGTGTGCAAAGTTTGGTGTCGATTGGTCAAGAAATGTGGGAGGAGTAAGGAAAAAACAGTTTTGCGGTTTTCGCGATTTTGCGAAAAAAAATTATAGACGCAAATGGGCGTGGCCTATGCCAAAAGATGCAGCAGACTCCAGTGAATCTGTGCGTACAAGTTTTTGAATGTGGGCGATTCGGTGTGGGAGTTATAGCCCCAAACGCGTTTTCCCTTGGTATAGCGCCACCTAGTGTTCGGCGTGTCTGGATTTTGTCGTCTGCGTAGTCCGAAGAGATCTGGATCTAGTCATGCAATTCGCGTGTCGGCACCATTTACGGTTTGGGCTGTGGTCCCACTTTTAGGGGGGTAAGAATAATAATAATAGGAATAATAATCCTTACAAAAACAATAGGGATCCAACCTGTTGGCTTGGACCCCTAACTAGAACTGCAAGCAGTTATGCAGGGGTCCAAGAAGTGTGCATTTCGCCGGCACAACGCGACAAGAAATGTGCGTTTCGCCGGCACAACGCGAAGCATGTGTTCAAAACGCTACCCTGAACCTGTGGATACAAAGGATTTGACTGTGGTAGGAGTAGCGAGAGGTCAGTGTAGCGTTTTCGCGGCTACATTTTGTAGAAGATATACAATTTCCTCGTTTATTGCGCCCCCTAATGGCGAAATTTTCCGAAATTTTCCGAAATTTTTATCGTACGACATTAAGGTTAGCACCAACATGTGTGCACAATTTGGACTCGTTCCGTTGTCTAATTTTGGATTTCTTTGGATTTTTGATTTTCCACGTCTAATTTAGCTCATAAACCAATATTCAAAACGCTACCGTTTCGTCGTCAAAGGTCGCATCAAAAAAGTGTTTCATGCATTATTTGCGTGTGCGTCTGATGATGTCGTGTGCAAAGTTTGGTGTTGATTGGTCGAGAAATGTGGGAGGAGTAGTGAAAAAACAGTTTTGCGGTTTTCGCGATTTTGCGAAAAATATTCCTAGACGCAAATGGGCGTGGCCTATGCCAAAAGATGCGGCAGACTCCAGTGAATCTGTGTGTCTAACTCTTCTGACTGTGGGAGGTTCGGTGTGGGAGTTATAGCCCCAAACAAGTTTTCTTTGGTATAGCGCCACCTAGTGGCCGGCATGTCTGGATTTTGTCGTCTGCCGTCACCTCACGGACCTGGATCTAGTCATGTAATTGGCTTGTGTGCACCATTTACGGTTTGGGCTGTAGTACCACTTCTAACGAAGGAAGTATAACTAGAACTGCAAGCAGTTATGCAGGGGTCCAAGAAGTGTGCATTTCGCCGGCACAACGCGACAAGAAATGTGCGTTTCGCCGGCACAACGCGAAGCATGTGTTAAAAACGCTACCCTGAACCTGTGGATACAAAGGATTTGACTTTGGTAGGAGTAGCGAGAAGTCAGTCTAGCGTTTTCGCGGCGAAATTTTGTAGAAGATATACAATTTCCTCGTTTATTGCGCCCCCTAATGGCGAAATTTTCCGAAATTTTTATCGAACGACATTAAGGTTAGCACCAACATGTTTGTAAAATGTGGACTCGATCCGATGTCTAATTTTGGATTTCTTTGGATTTTTGATATTCCACGTCTAATTTAGCTCATAAACCAATATTCAAAACGCTACCGTTTCGTTATCGAAGGACGGATCAAAAAAGTGTTTCATGCATTCTTTGCGTGTGCGTCTGAAGATGTCGTGTGCAAAGTTTGGTGTCGATTGGTCAAGAAATGTGGGAGGAGTAGGGAAAAAACAGTTTTGCGGTTTTCGCGATTTTGCGAAAAAAAATTCTAGACGCAAATGGGCGTGGCCTATGCCAAAAGATGCAGCAGACTCCAGTGAATATGTGGGTACAAGTTTTTGACTGTGGGAGGTTCGGTGTGGGAGTTATAGCCCCAAACGCGTATTCTTTGGTATAGCGCCACCTAGGGGCCGGCGTGTCTGGATTTTGTTATCTGAGTAGCGGTGCCGATTCTGGATCAAGTCATGCAATTGGCGCGTGTGCACCATTTACGGTTTGGGCTGTAGTATCACTTTCAAGGGGGGAAGAATAATAATCCTTACAAAAACAATAGGGATCCAACCTGTTGGCTTGGACCCCTAATAAACACTACAAAAACAATAGGGATCCAACCTGTTGGCTTGGACCCCTAATAATAATAATAATAGGAAAAATCCTTACAAAAACAATAGGGATCCAACCTGTTGGCTTGGACCCCTAATAAAAATCCTTACAAAAACAATAGGGATCCAACCTGTTGGCTTGGACCCCTAATAAACACTACAAAAACAATAGGGATCCAACCTGTTGGCTTGGACCCCTAATAATAATAATAATAGGAAAAATCCTTACAAAAACAATAGGGATCCAACCTGTTGGCTTGGACCCCTAATAAAAATCCTTACAAAAACAATAGGGATCCAACCTGTTGGCTTGGACCCCTAATAAACACTACAAAAACAATAGGGATCCAACCTGTTGGCTTGGACCCCTAATAATAATAATAATAGGAAAAATCCTTACAAAAACAATAGGGATCCAACCTGTTGGCTTGGACCCCTAATAAAAATCCTTACAAAAACAATAGGGATCCAACCTGTTGGCTTGGACCCCTAAAAATCCTTACAAAAACAATAGGGATCCAACCTGTTGGCTTGGACCCCTAATGAAGACCATTCATTAGGGGTCCAAGCCAACAGGTTGGATCCCTATTGTTTTTGTAAGGATTTTTAGGGGTCCAAGCCAACAGGTTGGATCCCTATTGTTTTTGTAAGGATTTTTCCTATTATTAGGGGTCCAAGCCAACAGGTTGGATCCCTATTGTTTTTGTAGTGTTTATTATTAGGGGTCCAAGCCAACAGGTTGGATCCCTATTGTTTTTGTAAGGATTTTTTTTATTAGGGGTCCAAGCCAACAGGTTGGATCCCTATTGTTTTTGTAAGGATTTTTATTAGGGGTCCAAGCCAACAGGTTGGATCCCTATTGTTTTTGTAAGGATTCTTTTTATTAGGGGTCCAAGCCAACAGGTTGGATCCCTATTGTTTTTGTACGGATTATTAGGGGTCCAAGCCAACAGGTTGGATCCCTATTGTTTTTGTAAGGATTTTTATTATTATACTACCTCCCCGTGAAAGTGGAACCACAGCCCAAACCGTAAATGGTGCCGACACGCCAATTGCATGATTAGATCCAGAATCGGCACCGCTACTCAGATAACAAAATCCAGACACGCCGGCCACTAGGTGGCGCTATACCAAGGGAAAATGCGTTTGGGGCTATAACTCCCACACCGAACCTCCCACAGTCAAATACTTGTACGCACATATTCACTGGAGTCTGCTGCATCTTTTGGCATAGGCCACGCCCATTTGCGTCTAGAATTTTTTTTCGCAAAATCGCGAAAACCGCAAAACTGTATTTTCGCTACTCCTCCCACATTTCTTGACCAATCGACACCAAACTTTGCACACGACATCTTCAGACGCACACGCAAAGGAATCGTGAGACAGTTTTTTGATCCGACCTTCGACGACGAAACGGTAGCGTTTTGAATATTGGTTTATGAGCTCAATTAGACGTGGAAAATTACAAATCCAAAAAAATCCAAAATTAGACATCGGATCGAGTCCAAATTTAACACACATGTTAGCGCCACCCTTAACGACGTTCGAATAAAAATTCGGAAAATTACGCCCTAAGGGGGCGCTATAAACGAGGAAATTGTATATCTTCTAATTGGCCAAAGGAATGTTCTTCAAACTCAAGGGAAACCATCAGGGGCAAACCCGAGTCTATATAGAAAATATGGCCAAGAATTATTAATATGGGCGGGAGTTATTTGGCAAAGGGAAATTGTCTTTGGGAAATTTCGCCACAGGGCGGCGCCAAAAAACGACGACATTGTCTATCTCCTATTTGGCCAATGGAATGTTCTGAAAACGCGTTTTAGGCTATAACTCCCACACCGAAGCTCCCACAGTCAAAACCTTTATGTCCACATGTTGTTCACGGTAGCGTTTTGAATACTTGCTTCGCGTTGTGCCGGCGAGATGCACATTTCTTGTCGCGTTGTGCCGGCGAAATGCACACTTCTTGGACCCCTGCATAACTGCTTGCAGTTCTAGTTATACTTCCTTCGTTAGAAGTGGTACTACAGCCCAAACCGTAAATGGTGCACACAAGCCAATTACATGACTAGATCCAGGTCCGTGAGGTGACGGCAGACGACAAAATCCAGACATGCCGGCCACTAGGTGGCGCTATACCAAGGAATACGCGTTTGGGGCTATAACTCCCACACCGAACCTCCCACAGTCAAAAACTTGTACCCACATATTCACTGGAGTCTGCTGCATCTTTTGACATAGGCCACGCCCATTTGCGTCTAGAATTTTTTTTTCGCAAAATCGCGAAAACTGCAAAACTGTTTTTTCCCTACTCCTCCCACATTTCTTGACCAATCGACACCAAACTTTGCACACGACATCTTCAGACGCACACGCAAAGGAATCGTGAGACAGTTTTTTGATCCGACCTTCGACGACGAAACGGTAGCGTTTTGAATATTGGTTTATGAGCTAAATTAGACGTGGAAAATCAAAAATCCAAAGAAATCCAAAATTAGACATCGGAACGAGTCCAAATTGTACACACATGTTGGTGCCAACCTTAATGTCGTACGATAAAAATTTCGGATAATTACGCCATTAGGGGGCGCAATAAACGAGGAAATTGTATATCTTCTAATTGGCCAAAGGAATGTTCTTCAAACTCAAGGGAAACCGTCAAGGGGCAACCCCGAGTCTATATAGAAAATATGACCAAGAATTATTAATGTGGGCGGGAGTTATTTGGCAAAGGAAAATTGTCTTTGGAAAACTTCGCCACAGGGCGGCGCCAAAAAACCACCACATTGTCTATCTCCTAGTTGGCCAAGGGAATGTTCTGAAAACGCGTTTTAGGCTATAACTCCCACACCGAAGCTCCCACAGTCAAAACCTTTATATCCACATGTTGTTCACGGTAGCGTTTTGAATACTTGCTTCGCGTTGTGCCGGCAAAATGCACATTTCTTGTCGCGTTGTGCCGGCGAAATGCACACTTCTTGGACCCCTGCATAACTGCTTGCAGTTCTAGTTTTTATTATTCCCCCCGTAAAAGTGGGCCCACAGCCCAAACCGTAAATGGTGCGGACATGCCAATAGCATGACTAGATTCAGGTCCGGCACCGCTACTCAGATAACAAAATTCAGACATGCCGGCCACTAGGTGGCGCTATACCAAGGAATACGCGTTTGGGGCTATAACTCCCACACCGAACCTCCCACATTCAAAACCTTGTACACACAGATTCACTGGAGTCTGATGCATCTTTTGGCATAGGCCACGCCCATTTGCGTCTAGAATTTTTTTTCGCAAAATCGCGAAAACCGCAAAACTGTTTTTTCCCTACTCCTCCCACATTTCTTGACCAATTGACACAAAACTTTGCACACGACATCTTCAGACGCACACGCAAAGGAATCGTGAGACAGTTTTTTGATCCGACCTTCGACGACGAAACGTTAGCGTTTTGAATATTGGTTTATGAGCTAAATTAGACGTGGAATATCAAAAATCCAAAGAAATCCAAAATTAGACATCGGATCGAGTCCACATTTTACACACATGTTGGTGCTAACCTTAATGTCGTACGATAAAAATTTCGGAAAATTTCGCCATTAGGGGGCGCCATAAACGAGGAAATTGTATATCTTCTACAAAATGTCGCCGCGAAAACGCTAGACTGACTTCTCGCTACTCCTACCACAGTCAAATCCTTTGTATCCACAGGTTCAGGGTAGCGTTTTGAACACATGCTTCGCGTTGTGCCGGCGAAATGCACATTTTTTGTCGCGTTGTGCCGGCGAAATGCACACTTCTTGGACCCCTGCATAACTGCTTGCAGTTCTAGTTATTATTAGGGGTCCAAGCCAACAGGTTGGATCCCTATTGTTTTTGTAAGGATTTTTAGGGGTCCAAGCCAACAGGTTGGATCCCTATTGTTTTTGTAATGATTTTTATTATTATTATTATTATTTCCTGCTAGAAGTGGGCCCACAGCCCAAACCGTAAATGGTGCCGACACGCCAATTGCATGACTAGATCCAGGTCCGTGAACATTACGCAGACCACAAAAATACAGACACGCCGGCCACTAGGTGGCGCTATACCAAGGGAAAACGCGTTTGGGACTATAACTCCCACACCGAACCTCCCACAGTCAAAAACTTGTACCCACTTATTCACTGGAGTCTGCTGCATCTTTTGGCATAGGCCACGCCCATTTGCGTCCATAATTTTTTTTCGCAAAATTGCGAAAACCGCAAAACTGTTTTTTCGCTACTCCTCCCACATTTCCTGACCAATCGCCACCAAACTTTGCAAACGGCATCTTCAGACCTACACGAAAAGAAATGCTGGATTACTTTTTTGATCCGACCCTCGATGACGAAACGGTAGCGTTTTGAACATTGGTTTATTAGCTACGTTTTACGCCGAAACGCAAAAATTCAAAAAATACCAAAATTAGACATCGGATCTAGCCCACATTTTATACACATGTCGGTGTTACCCTTAATGGCGTTCAATAAAAAAAACGGAATTTTTCGCCATTAGGGGGCGCAATAAACGAGGAAATTGTATATCTTCTAATTGGCCAGAGGAATGTTCTTCAAACTATAAGGGAACCATCAAGGGGCAAACCCGAGTCTATATAGAAAATATGGCCAAGAATTATTAATGTGGGCGGGAGTTATTTGGCAAAGGAAAATTGTCTTTGGAAAATGTCGCCACAGGGCGGCGCCAAAAAACGACGACATTGTCTATCTCCTATTTGGCCAATGGAATGTTCTGAAAACGCGTTTTAGGCTATAACTCCCACACCGAAGCTCCCACAGTCAAAAGCTCTATATCCACATGTTGTTCACGGTAGCCTTATGAATACTTGCTTTGCGTTGTGCCGGCGAAATGCACATTTATTGTCGCGTTGTGCCGGCGAAATGCACACTTCTTGGACCCCTGCATAACTGCTTGCAGTTCTAGTTATTATTATTATTAGGGGTCCAAGCCAACAGGATTGGATCCCTATTGTTTTTGTAAGGATTCTTTTTATTATTATTCCCCCCTAGAAGTGGGTCCACAGCCCAAACCGTAAATGGTGCCGACACGCCAATTGCATGACTCGATCCAGGGCCCTGAGTTCTAAGCAGACGACCAAATCCAGACACGCCGGCCACTAGGTGGCGCTATACCAGGGAATACGCGTTTGAGGCTATAACTCCCACACCGAACCTCCCACATTCAAAACCTTGTACACACAGATTCACTGGAGTCTGCTGCATCTTTTGGCATAGGCCACGCCCATTTGCGTCTATAATTTTTTTTCGCAAAATCGCAAAAACCGCAAAACAGTTTTTTCCCTACTCTTCCCACATTTCTTGACCAATCGACACCAAACTTTGCACACGATATCTTCAGACGCACACGCAAAGAATGCACGAAACACTTTTTTGATGCGACCTTTGACGACGAAACGGTAGCGTTTTGAATATTGGTTTATTAGCTAAATTAGACGTGGAATATCAAAAATCCAAAGAAATCCAAAATTAGACATCGGATCGAGTCCACATTTTACAAACATGTTGGTGCTAACCTTAATGTCGTTCGATAAAAATTTCGGAAAAATTCGCCATTAGGGGGCGCAATAAACGAGGAAATTGTATATCTTCTACAAAATTTCACCGTGAAAACGCTACACTGACTTCTCGCTACTCCTACCACAATCAAATCCTCTGTATCCACAGGTTCAGGGTAGCGTTTTGAACACATGCTTCGCTTTGTGCCGGCGAAACGCACATTTCTTGTCGCGTTGTGCCGGCGAAATGCACACTTCTTGGACCCCTGCATAACTGCTTGCAGTTCTAGTTATTATACTTCCTACCAAGAAAGTGCTACTACAGCCCAAACCGTAAATGGTGCACACACGCCAATTACATGACTAGATCTAGGTACGTGAAGACTATGCAGACGACAAAATCCAGACACGCCGGCCACTAGGTGGCGCTATACCAAGGAAAGACGCGTTTGGGGCTATAACTCCCACACCGAACCTCCCACAGTCAAAAACTTGTAAGCACATATTCACTGGAGTCTGCTGCATCTTTTGGCATAGGCCACGCCCATTTGCGTCCATAATTTTTTTTCGCAAAATCGCGAAAACCGCAAAACTGTTTTTTCCCTACTCCTCCCACATTTCTTGACCAATCGACACCAAACTTTGCACACGACATCTTCAGACACACACGCAAAGAATGCACGAAAGACTTTTTTGATCCGACCTTCGACGACGAAACGGTAGTGTTTTGAATATTGGTTTATTAGCTAAATTAGACGTGGAATAGCAAAAATCCAAAGAAATCCAAAATGAGACATCGGATCGAGTCCAAATTTTACACACATGTTGGTGCTAACCTTAATGTCGTTCGATAAAAATGTCGGAAAATTTCGCCATTAGGGGGCGCAATAAACGAGGAAATTGTATATCTTCTAATTGGCCAAAGGAATGTTCTTCAAACTCAAGGGAAACCATCAAGGGGCAAACCCGAGTCTATATAGAAAATATGGCCAAGAATTATTAATGTGGGCGGGAGTTATTTGGAAAAGGAAAATTGTCTTCGGAAAATTTCGCCACAAGGCGGCGCCAAAAAACTACGACATTGTGTGTCCTAATTTGCCAATGGAATGTTCTGAAAACGCGTTTTGGGCTATAACTCCCACACCGAACCTCCCACAGTCAAAACCTTTATATCCAAAGATTCACTGGAGTCAGCTGCATCTTTTGGCACACGCCGTGCCCATTTCTTTTGAACACATGCTTCTCGTTGTGCCGGCGAAATGCACACTTCTTGGACCCCTGCATAACTGCTTGCAGTTCTAGTTAGGGGTCCAAGCCAACAGGTTGGATCCCTATTGTTTTTGTAGTGTTTATTATTATTATTATACTTACCTCCCTGAAACTGTGCCCACAGCCCAAACCGTAAATGGTGCCGACACGCCAATTGCATGATTAGATCCAGATCCGTGGGGACTACGCAGACGACAAAATCCAGACATGCCGGCCACTAGGTGGCGCTATACCAAGGAATACGCGTTTGGGGCTATAACTCCCACACCGAACCTCCCACAGTCAAAAACTTGTACGCACATATTCACTGGAGTCTGCTGCATCTTTTGGCATAGGCCACGCCCATTTGCGTCTAGAATTTTTTTTCGCAAAATCGCGAAAACCGCAAAACAGTTTTTTCCCTACTCCTCCCACATTTCTTGACCAATCGACACCAAACTTTGCACACGGCATCTTCAGACGCACACGCAAAGAATGCTAGAACACTTTTTTGATCCGACCTTCGACGACGAAACGGTAGCGTTTTGAATATTGGTTTATGAGCTAAATTAGACGTGGAAAATCAAAAATCCAAAGAAATCCAAAATTAGACATCGGAACGAGTCCAAATTTTACACACATGTTGGTGCTAACCTTAATGTCGTACGATAAAAATTTCGGAAAATGTCGCCATTAGGGGGCGCCATAAACGAGGAAATTGTATATCTTCTAATTGGCCAAAGGAATGTTCTTCAAACTATGAGGGAACCATCACGGGGCAAACCCGAGTCTATATAAAAATTATGGTCAAGAATTATTAATGTGGGCGGGAGTTATTTGGAAAAGGAAAATTGTCTTTGCAAAATTTCGCCACAAGAGGGCGCAAAAAAACGACGAAATAATACATCTCCTAATCGCCAATGGAATGTTCTGAAAACGCGTTTTGGGCTAAAACTCCCACACCGAACCTCCCACAGTCAAAACCTTTGTATCCACAGATTCACTGGAGTCAGCTGCATCTTTTGGCAAACGCCGTTTCTCAGTTTCGAACACATGCTTCGCGTTGTGCCGGCGAAATAAACACTTCTTGGACCCCTGCATAACTGCTTGCAGTTCTAGTTAGGGGTCCAAGCCAACAGGTTGGATCCCTATTGTTTTTGTAAGGATTTTTAGGGGTCCAAGCCAACAGGTTGGATCCCTATTGTTTTTGTAAGGAATATTCCTATTATTCTTACCTCCCTAAAAGTGGTACTACAGCCCAAACCGTAAATGGTGCCGACAAGCCAATTGCATGACTAGATCCAGATCTCTTCGGACTACGCAGACGACAAAATCCAGACACGCCGGTCCCTAGGTGGCGCTATACCAAGGAATACGCGTTTGGGGCTTTAACTCCCACACCGAACCTCTCAGAGTCCAAAAACTTGTACACACAGATGCACTGGAGTCTGCTGCATCTTTTGGCCTAGGCCACGCCCATTTGCGTCTAGGAATATTTTTCGCAAAATCGCGAAAACCGCAAAACTGTTTTTTCCCTACTCCTCCCACATTTCTTGACCAATCGACACCAAACTTTGCACACGACATCTTCAGACGCACACGCAAAGAATGCATGAAACACTTTTTTGATGCGACCTTTGACGACGAAACGGAAGCGTTTTGAATATTGGTTTATTAGCTAAATTAGACGTGGAATATCAAAAATCCAAAGAAATCCAAAATTAGACATCGGATCGAGTCCAAATTGTACACACATGTTGGTGTTAACCTTAATGTCGTTCGATAAAAAAATCGGAAAAATTCGCCATTAGGGGGCGCAATAAACGAGGAAATTGTATATCTTCTACAAAATTTCGCCGCGAAAACGCTACACTGACTTCTCGCTACTCCTACCACAGTCAAATCCTTTGTATCCACAGGTTCAGGGTAGCGTTTTGAACACATGCTTCGCGTTGTGCCGGCGAAACGCACATTTCTTGTCGCGTTGTGCCGGCGAAATGCACACTTCTTGGACCCCTGCATAACTGCTTGCAGTTCTAGTTATACTACCTCCCCGTGAAAGTGGAACCACAGCCCAAACCGTAAATGGTGCCGACATGCCAATTGCATGACTAGATCCAGGTCCGGCACCGCTACTCAGATAACAAAATCCAGACACGCCGGCCACTAGGTGGCGCTATACCAAGGAAAGACGCGTTTGGGGCTATAACTCCCACACCGAACCTCCCACATTCAAAACCTTGTACCCACGTATTCACTGGAGTCTGCTGCATATTTTGGCATAGGCCACGCCCATTTGCGTCCACAATTTTTTTTCGCAAAATGGCGAAAACCGCAAAACTGTTTTTTCCCTACTTCTCCCACATTTCCTGACCAATTGACACAAAACTTTGCACATGACATCTTCAGACGCACACGCAAAGGAATCGTGAGACAGTTTTTTGATCCGACCTTCGACGACGAAACGGTAGCGTTTTGAATATTGGTTTATGAGCTAAATTAGACGTGGAAAATCAAAAATCCAAAGAAATCCAAAATTAGACATCGGAACGAGTCCAAATTTTACACACATGTTGGTGCTAACCTTAATGTCGTTCGACAAAAATTTCGGAAAATTTCGCCATTAGGGGGCGCCATAAACGACGAAATTGTTTATCTTCTACAAAATTTCGCCGCGAAAACGCTACACTGACTTCTCGCTACTCCTACCACAGTCATATCCTTTGTATCCACAGGTTCAGGGTAGCGTTTTGAACACATGCTTCGCGTTGTGCCGGCGAAACGCACGTTTCTTGTCGCGTTGTGCCGGCGAAATGCACACTTCTTGGACCCCTGCATAACTGCTTGCAGTTCTAGTTATTATTATTATTAGGGGTCCAAGCCAACAGGTTGGATCCCTATTGTTTTTGTAAGGATTTTTCTTCCTATTATTATTATTCCCAGCTAGAAGTGGTACCACAGCCCAAACCGTAAATGGTGCCGACACGCCAATCGCATGACTAGATCCAGGTCGGTGAGGTGACGGCAGACGACAAAATCCAGACATGCCGGCCACTAGGTGGCGCTATACCAAGGAATACGCGTTTGGGGCTATAACTCCCACAACGAACCTTCCACAGTCAAAAACTTGTACCCACATATTCACTGGAGTCTGCTGCATCTTTTGACATAGGCCACGCCCATTTGCGTCTATAATTTTTTTTCGCAAAATCGCGAAAACCGCTAAACTGTTTTTTCGCTACTGCTCCCACATTTCTTGACCAATCGACACCAAACTTTGCACACGACATCGTCAGACGAACACGAAAAGAAAAACTCAAACACTTTTTGATCCGACCTTCGACTACGAAACGGTATCGTTTTGAATATTTGTTTATTAGCTACGTTTTACGACGATACGCAAAAATTCAGAAAATACCAAAATTAGACATCGGATCAAGTCCAAATTTTAGACACATGTCGGTGCTACCCTTAATGGCGTTCAGTAAAGAATTCGGAATATTTCGTCATTAGGGGGCGCAATAAACGAGGAAATTGTATATCTTCTAATTGGCCAAAGGAATGTTCTTCAAACTCAAGGGAAACCATCAAGGGGCAAACCCGAATCTATATAGAAAATATGGCCAAAAATTATTAATGTGGGCGGGAGTTTTTGGCAAAGGAAAATTGTCTTGGGAAAATTTCGCCAACAGGGCGGCGCCAAAAAACGACGACATTGTCTATCTCCTATTTGGCCAATGGAATGTTCTGAAAACGTGTTTTAGGCTATAACTCCCACACCGAAGCTCCCACAGTCAAAACCTTTATATCCACATGTTGTTCACGGTAACGTTTTGAATACTTGCTTCGCGTTGTGCCGGCGAAATGCACATTTCTTGTCGCGTTGTGCCGGCGAAAGGCACACTTCTTGGACCCCTGCATAACTGCTTGCAGTTCTAGTTAGGGGTCCAAGCCAACAGGTTGGATCCCTATTGTTTTTGTAAGGATTTTTCCTATTATTATTATTCTTCCCCCCGTACTTGTGGGACTACAGACCAAACCGTAAATGCTGCACACGCGCCAATTGCATGACTAGATCCAGGTACGGCACCGCTACTCAGATAACCAAATCCAGACACGCCGGCCACTAGGTGGCGCTATACCAAGGAATACGCGTTTGGGGCTATAACTCCCACACCGAACCTCCCACAGTCAAAAACTTGTACCCACATATGCACTGGAGTCTGCTGCATCTTTTGGCATAGGCCACGCCCATTTGCGTCTAGAATTTTTTTTCGCAAAATCGCGAAAACCGCAAAACTGTATTTTCCCTACTCCTCCCACATTTCTTGACCAATCGACACCAAACTTTGCACACGACATCTTCAGACACTCACGCAAAGAATGCATGAAACACTTTTTTGATCCGAACTTCGACGACGAAACGGTAGAGTTTTGAATATTTGTTTATTAGCTAAATTAGACGTGGAAAATTAAAAATCCAAAAAAATCCAAAATTAGACATCGGATCGAGTCCAAATTCTACACGCATGTTGGTGCTAACCTTAATGACGTTCGATAAAAATTTCGGAAAAATTCGCCGTTAGGGGGCGCAATAAACGAGGAAATTGTATATCTTCTAATTGGCCAAAGGAATGTTCTTCAAACTCAAAGGAAACCATCAAGGGGCAAACCCGAGTCTATATAGAAAATATGGCCAAGAATTATTAATGTGGGCGGGAGTTATTTGGCAAAGGAAAATTGTCTTTGGAAAATTTCGCCACAGGGCGGCGCCAAAAAACGACGACATTTTCTATTTCCTATTTGGCCAATGGAATGTTCTGAAAACGCGTTTTAGACTATAACTCCCACACCGAAGCTCCCACAGTCAAAACCTTTATATCCACATGTTGTTCACGGTAGTGTTTTGAATACTTGCTTCGCGTTGGGCCGGCGAAATGCACATTTCTTGTCGCGTTGTGCCGGCGAAATGCACACTTCTTGGACCCCTGCATAACTGCTTGCAGTTCTAGTTATTATACTTCCTACCAAGAAAGTGCTACTACAGCCCAAACCGTAAATGGTGCGCACACGCCAATTACATGACTAGATCTAGGTACGTGAAGACTATGCAGACGACAAAATCCAGACACGCCGGCCACTAGGTGGCGCTATACCAAGGAAAGACGCGTTTGGGGCTATAACTCCCACACCGAACCTCCCACAGTCAAAAACTTGTACGCACATATTCACTGGAGTCTGCTGCATCTTTTGGCATAGGCCACGCCCATTTGCGTCTAGAATTTTTTTTCGCAAAATCGCGAAAACCGCAAAACTGTTTTTTCCCTTCTCCTCCCACATTTCTTGACCAATCGACACCAAACTTTGCACACGACATCTTCAGACACACACGCAAAGAATGCACGAAAGACTTTTTTTATCCGACCTTCGACGACGAAACGGTAGCGTTTTGAATATTGGTTTATTAGCTAAATTAGACGTGGAATAGCAAAAATCCAAAGAAATCCAAAATGAGACATCGGATCGAGTCCAAATTTTACACACATGTTGGTGCTAACCTTAATGTCGTTCGATAAAAATTTCGGAAAATTTCGCCATTAGGGGGCGCAATAAACGAGGAAATTGTATATCTTCTAGCCAAAGGAATGTTCTTCAAACTCAAGGGAAACCATCAAGGGGCAAACCCGAGTCTATATAGAAAATATGGCCAAGAATTATTAATGTGGGCGGGAGTTATTTGGCAAAGGAAAATTGTCCTTGGAAAATTTCGCCACAGGGCGGCGCCAAAAAACGACGACATTGTCTATGTCCTATTTGGCCAACGTTCTGAAAACGCGTTTTAGGTTATAACTCCCACACCGAAGCTCCCACAGTCATAACCTTTATATCCACAGGTTCAGGGTAGCGTTTTGAACACATGCTTCGCGTTGTGCCGGCGAAACGCACATTTCTTGTCGCGTTGTGCCGGCGAAATGCACACTTCTTGGACCCCTGCATAACTGCTTGCAGTTCTAGTTAGGGGTCCAAGCCAACAGGTTGGATCCCTATTGTTTTTGTAAGGATTTTTTTTATTATTATTATTATTCCCCCCTAGAAGTGGGCCCACAGCCCAAACCGTAAATGGTGACGACACGCCAATTGCATGACTAGATCCAGGTCCCTGAGTTCTAGGCAGACGACAAAATCCAGACACGCCGGCCACTAGGTGGCGCTATACCAAGGAATACGCGTTTGGGGCTATAACTCCCACACCGAACCTCCCACATTCAAAACCTTGTACACACATATTCACTGGAGTCTGCTGCATCTTTTGGCATAGGCCACGCCCATTTGCGTCTGGAATTTTTTTTCGCAAAATCGCGAAAACCGCAAAACTGTTTTTTCCCTAGTCCTCCCACATTTCTTGACCAATCGACACCAAACTTTGCACACAACATCTTCAGACGCACACGCAAAGAATGCATGAAAACACTTTTTTGATCCGTCCTTCGATAACGAAACGGTAGCGTTTTGAATATTGGTTTATTAGCTAAATTAGACGTGGAATATCAAAAATCCAAAGAAATCCAAAATTAGACATCGGAACGAGTCCAAATTGTACACACATGTTGGTGCTAACCTTAATGCCGTACGATAAAAATTTCGGAAAATTTCGCCATTAGGGGGCGCCATAAACGAGGAAATTGTATATCTTCTACAAAATTTAGCCGCGAAAACGCTACACTGACTTCTCGCTACTCCTACCACAGTCAAATCCTTTGTATCCACAGGTTCAGGGTAGCGTTTTGAACACATGCTTCGCGTTGTGCCGGCGAAACGCACATTTCTTGTCGCGTTGTGCCGGCGAAATGCACACTTCTTGGACCCCTGCATAACTGCTTGCAGTTCTAGTTATTATTATTCCAGCACTCCTCCCTAGAAGTGATACTACAGCCCAAACCGTAAATGGTGCACACACGCCAATTGCATGACTAGATCCAGGTACGTGAGGTGACCGCAGACGACCAAACCTAGACCTGCCGGCCACTAGGTGGCGCTATACCAAGGAGAAACACGTTTGGGGCTATAACTCCCACACCGAACCTCCCACAGTCAAAAACTTGTACGCACATATGCACTGGAGTCTGCTGCATCTTTTGGCATAGGCCACGCCCATTTGCGTCTATAATTTTTTTTCGCAAAATCGCAAAAACCGCAAAACAGTTTTTTCCCTACTCCTCCCACATTTCTTGACCAATCGACACCAAACTTTGCACACGGCATCTTCAGACGCACACGCAAAGAATGCTTGAACACTTTTTTGATCCGACCCTCGACGACGAAACGGTAGCGTTTTGAACATTGGTTTATTAGCTACGTTTTACGCCGAAACGCAAAAATTCAAAAAATACCAAAATTAGACATCGGATCAAGCCCACATTTTAGACACATGTCGGTGTTACCCTTAATGGCGTTCAATAAAAAAAACGGTATTTTTCGCCATTAGGGGGCGCAATAAACGAGGAAATTGTATATCTTCTAATTGGCCAGAGGAATGTTCTTCAAACTATAAGGGAACCATCAAGGGGCAAACCCGAGTCTATATAGAAAATATGGCCAAGAATTATTAATGTGGGCGGGAGTTATTTGGCAAAGGAAAATTGTCTTTGGAAAATGTCGCCACAGGGCGGCGCCAAAAAACGACGACATTGTCTATCTCCTATTTGGCCAATGGAATGTTCTGAAAACGCGTTTTAGGCTATAACTCCCACACCGAAGCTCCCACAGTCAAAACCTTTATATCCACATGTTGTTCACGGTAGCGTTTTGAATACTTGCTTTGCGTTGTGCCGGCGAAATGCACATTTCTTGTCGCGTTGTGCCGGCGAAATGCACACTTCTTGGACCCCTGCATAACTGCTTGCAGTTCTAGTTAGGGGTCCAAGCCAACAGGTTGGATCCCTATTGTTTTTGTAGTGTTTATTATTATTATTATACTTACCTCCCTAAAAGTGTGCCCACAGCCCAAACCGTAAATGGTGCCGACACGCCAATTGCATGACTAGATCCAGATCCGTGGGGACTACGCAGACGACAAAATCCAGACATGCCGGCCACTAGGTGGCGCTATACCAAGGAATACGCGTTTGGGGCTATAACTCCCACACCGAACCTCCCACAGTCAAAAACTTGTACGCACATATTCACTGGAGTCTGCTGCATCTTTTGGCATAGGCCACGCCCATTTGCGTCTAGAATTTTTTTTCGCAAAATCGCGAAAACCGCAAAACTGTTTTTTCCCTACTCCTCCCACATTTCTTGACCAATCAACACCAAACTTTGCAAACGGCATCTTCAGACGCACACGCAAAGAATGCTCGAACACTTTTTTGATCCGACCTTCGACGACGAAACGGTAGCGTTTTGAATATTGGTTTATGAGCTAAATTAGACGTGGAAAATCAAAAATCCAAAAAAATCAAAAATTACACATCGGATCGAGTCCAAATTTAACACACATGTTAGCGCCACCCTTAACGACGTTCGAATAAAAATTCGGAAAATTACGCCCTAAGGGGGCGCTATAAACGAGGAAATTGTATATCTTCTAATTGGCCAAAGGAATGTTCTTCAAACTCAAGGGAAAACATCAAGGGGCAAACCCGAGTCTATATAGAAAATATGGCCAAGAATTATTAATGTTGGCGGGAGTTATTTGGCAAAGGAAAATTGTCTTTGGAAAATTTCGCCACAAGGCGGCGCCAAAAAACGACAACATTGTCTATCTCCTATTTGGCCAATGGAATGTTCTGAAAACGCGTTTTAGGCTGTAACTCCCACACCGAAGCTCCCACAGTCAAAACCTTTATATCCACATGTTGTTCACGGTAGCGTTTTGAACATTTGCTTCGCGTTGTGCCGGCGAAATGCACATTTCTTGTCGCGTTGTGCCGGCGAAATGCACACTTCTTGGACCCCTGCATAACTGCTTGCAGTTCTAGTTATTATTATACTTACCTCCCTAAAAGTGTGCCCACAGCCCAAACCGTAAATGGTGCCGACACGCCAATTGCATGACTAGATCCAGATCCGTGGGGACTACGCAGACGACAAAATCCAGACATGCCGGCCACTAGGTGGCGCTATACCAAGGAATACGCGTTTGGGGCTATAACTCCCACACCGAACCTCCCACAGTCAAAAACTTGTACGCACATATTCACTGGAGTCTGCTGCATCTTTTGGCATAGGCCACGCCCATTTGCGTCTAGAATTTTTTTTCGCAAAATCGCGAAAACCGCAAAACTGTTTTTTCCCTACTCCTCCCACATTTCTTGACCAATCAACACCAAACTTTGCAAACGGCATCTTCAGACGCACACGCAAAGAATGCTCGAACACTTTTTTGATCCGACCTTCGACGACGAAACGGTAGCGTTTTGAATATTGGTTTATGAGCTAAATTAGACGTGGAAAATCAAAAATCCAAAAAAATCAAAAATTACACATCGGATCGAGTCCAAATTTAACACACATGTTAGCGCCACCCTTAACGACGTTCGAATAAAAATTCGGAAAATTACGCCCTAAGGGGGCGCTATAAACGAGGAAATTGTATATCTTCTAATTGGCCAAAGGAATGTTCTTCAAACTCAAGGGAAAACATCAAGGGGCAAACCCGAGTCTATATAGAAAATATGGCCAAGAATTATTAATGTTGGCGGGAGTTATTTGGCAAAGGAAAATTGTCTTTGGAAAATTTCGCCACAAGGCGGCGCCAAAAAACGACAACATTGTCTATCTCCTATTTGGCCAATGGAATGTTCTGAAAACGCGTTTTAGGCTGTAACTCCCACACCGAAGCTCCCACAGTCAAAACCTTTATATCCACATGTTGTTCACGGTAGCGTTTTGAACACTTGCTTCGCGTTGTGCCGGCGAAATGCACATTTCTTGTCGCGTTGTGCCGGCGAAATGCACACTTCTTGGACCCCTGCATAACTGCTTGCAGTTCTAGTTATTATACTTACCTCCCTAAAAGTGTGCCCACAGCCCAAACCGTAAATGGTGCCGACACGCCAATTGCATGACTAGATCCAGATCCGTGGGGACTACGCAGACGACAAAATCCAGACATGCCGGCCACTAGGTGGCGCTATACCAAGGAATACGCGTTTGGGGCTATAACTCCCACACCGAACCTCCCACAGTCAAAAACTTGTACGCACATATTCACTGGAGTCTGCTGCATCTTTTGGCATAGGCCACGCCCATTTGCGTCAATCATTTTTTTTCGCAAAATCGCGAAAACCGCAAAACTGTTTTTTCCCTTCTCCTCCCACATTTCTCGACCAATCAACACCAAACTTTGCACACGACATCTTCAGACGCACACGAAAAGAAAAACTCAAACACTTTTTGATCCGACCTTCGATTACGAAACGGTAGCATTTTGAATATTTGTCTATTAGCTACGTTTTACGTTGAAAATCCAAAATCCAGAAAAATACCAAAATTAGACATCGGATCAAGTCCAAATTTTACACACATGTCGGTGCTACCCTTAATGGCGTTCAATAAAAATATCGGAATATTTTGCCATTAGGGGGCGCAATAAACGACGAAATTGTATATCTTCTAATTGGCCCGAGGAATGTTCTTCAAACTCAATGGAAACCATCAAGGGGCAAACCCGAGTCTATATAAAAAATATGGCCAAGAATTATTAATGTGGGCGGGAGTTATTTGGCAAAGGAAAATATTCTTTGGAAAATTTCGCCACAGGGCGGCGCCAAAAAACGACGACATTGTGTATCTCCTATTTGGCCAATGTTCTGAAAACGCGTTTTAGGATATAACTCCCACACCGAAGCTCCCACAGTCAAAACCTTTATATCCACATGTTGTTCACGGTAGCGTTTTGAATACTTGCTTCGTGTTGTGCCGGCGAAACGCACATTTCTTGTTGCGTTGTGCCGGCGAAATGCACACTTCTTGGACCCCTGCATAACTGCTTGCAGTTCTAGTTATTATTATTATTATTAGGGGTCCAAGCCAACAGGTTGGATCCCTATTGTTTTTGTAAGGATTTTTCCTATTATTATTATTATTATTATTATTCTTCCCCCCGTACTTGTGGGACTACAGCCCAAACCGTAAATGGTGCACACGCGCCAATTGCATGACTAGATCCAGGTCCGGCACCGCTACTCAGATAACCAAATCCAGACGCGCCGGCCACTAGGTGGCGCTATACCAAGGACAGACGCGTTTGGGGCAATAACTCCCACACCGAATCTCCCACATTCAAAAACTTGTACGCACAGATTCACTGGAGCCTGCTGCATCTTTTGGCATAGGCCACGCCCATTTGCGTCTATAATTTTTTTTCGCAAAATCGCGAAAACCGCAAAAATGCTTTTTCCCTACTCCTCCCACATTTCTTGACCAATCAACACCAAACTTTGCACACGACATCTTCAGACGCACGCGCAAAGAATGCAGGAAACAATTTTTTGATGCGACCTTTGACAACGAAACGGTAGCGTTTTGAATATTGGTTTATTAGCTAAATTAGACGTGGAATATCAAAAATCCAAAGAAATCCAAAATTAGACATCGGATCGAGTCCAAATTTTACACACATGTTGGTGTTAATCTTAATGTCGTTCGATAAAAATTTCGGAAAAATTCGCCATTAGGGGGCGCAATAAACGAGGAAATTGTATATCTTCTACAAAATTTCGCCGCGAAAACGCTACCCTGACTTCTTGCTACTCCTACCACAGTCAAATCCTTTGTATCCACAGGTTCAGGGTAGCGTTTCGAACACATGCTTCACGTTGTGCCGGCAAAACGCACATTTCTTGTCGCGTTGTGCCGGCGAAATGCACACTTCTTGGACCCCTACATAACTGCTTGCAGTTCTAGTTATTCTTCCCCCCGTACTTGTGGGACTACAGCCCAAACCGTAAATGGTGCACACGCGCCAATTGCATGACTAGATCCAGGTCCGGCACCGCTACTCAGATAACCAAATCCAGACGCGCCGGCCACTAGGTGGCGCTATACCAAGGACAGACGCGTTTGGGCCTATAACTCCCACACCGAATCTCCCACATTCAAAAACTTGTACGCACAGATTCACTGGAGTCTGCTGCATCTTTTGGCATAGGCCACGCCCATTTGCGTCTATAATTTTTTTTCGCAAAATCGCGAAAACCGCAAAAATGATTTTTCCCTACTCCTCCCACATTTCTTGACCAATCGACACCAAACTTTGCACACGACATCTTCAGACGCACGCGCAAAGAATGCAGGAAACACTTTTTTGATGCGACCTTTGACGACGAAACGGTAGCGTTTTGAATATTGGTTTATTAGCTAAATTAGACGTGGAATATCCAAAATCCCGAAAAATTCAAAATTACACATCGGATCGACTCCAAGTTTTACAAACATGTTGGTGCTAACCTTAATGTCGTTCGATAAAAATTTCGGAAAATTTCGCCATTAGGGGGCGCAATAAACGAGGAAATTGTATATCTTCTACAAAATTTCGCCGCGAAAACGCTACACTAACTTCTCGCTACTCCTACCACAGTCAAATCCTTTGTATCCACAGGTTCAGGGTAGCGTTTTGAACACATGCTTCGCTTTGTGCCGGCGAAACGCACATTTCTTGTCGCGTTGTGCCGGCGAAATGCACACTTCTTGGACCCCTGCATAACTGCTTGCAGTTCTAGTTATTCTTACCTCCCTAAAAGTGGGACCACAGCCCAAACCGTAAATGGTGCCGACACGCGAATTGCATGACTAGATCCAGATCTCTTCGGACTACGCAGACGACAAAATCCAGACACGCCGAACACTAGGTGGCGCTATACCAAGGGAAAACGCGTTTGGGGCTATAACTCCCACACCGAACCTCCCACAGTCAAAAACTTATACCCACATATTCACTGGAGTCTGATGCATCTTTTGGCATAGGCCACGCCCATTTGCGTCTAGAATTTTTTTTCGCAAAATCGCGAAAACCGCAAAACTGTTTTTTCCCTACTCCTCCCACATTTCTTGACCAATCGACACCAAACTTTGCACACGACATCTTCAGACGCACACGCAGAGGAATCGTGAGACAGTTTTTTGATCCGACCTTCGACGACGAAACGGTAGCGTTTTGAATATTGGTTTATGAGCTAAATTAGACGTGGAAAATCAAAATTCCAAAGAAATCCAAAATTAGACATCGGATCGAGTCCAAACTTTACACACATGTTGGTGCTAACCTTATCGGCGTTCGATAAAAAATTCGGAAAATTACGCCCTCAGGGGGCGCAATAAACGAGGAAATTGTATATCTTCTAATTGGCCAAAGGAATGTTCTTCAAACTCAAGGGAAACCGTCAAGGGGCAAACCCGAGTCTATATAGAAAATATGGGCAAGAATTATTAATGTGGGCGGGAGTTATTTGGCAAAGGAAAATTGTCTTTGGAAAATTTCGCCACAGGGCGGCGCCAAAAAACCACCACATTGTCTATCTCCTAGTTGGCCAAGGGAATGTTCTGAAAACGCGTTTTAGGCTATAACTCCCACACCGAAGCTCCCACAGTCAAAACCTTTATATCCACATGTTGTTCACGGTAGCGTTTTGAATACTTGCTTCGCGTTGTGCCGGCGAAATGCACATTTCTTGTCGCGTTGTGCCGGCGAAATGCACACTTCTTGGACCCCTGCATAACTGCTTGCAGTTCTAGTTATTAGGGGTCCAAGCCAACAGGTTGGATCCCTATTGTTTTTGTAAGGATTTTTCTTATTATTATTCCTGCGCTAAAAGTGGTACCACAGCCCAAACCGTAAATGGTGCCGACACGCCAATTGCATGACTAGATCCAGGTCCGGCACCGCTACTCAGATAACCAAATCCAGACACGCCGGCCACTAGGTGGCGCTATACCAAGGACAGACGCGTTTGGGGCTATAACTCCCACACCGAACCTCCCAGAGTCCAAAAACTTGTACACACAGATGCACTGGAGTCTGCTGCATCTTTTGGCCTAGGCCACGCCCATTTGCGTCTAGGAATATTTTTCGCTAAATCGCGAAAACCGCAAAACTGTATTTTCGCTACTCCTCCCACATTTCTTGACCAATCGACACCAAACTTTGCACACGACATCTTCAGACGCACGCGCAAAGAATGCATGAAACACTTTTTTTATGCGACCTTCGACGACGAAACGGTAGCGTTTTGAATATTGGTTTATTAGCTAAATTAGACGTGGAATATCAAAAATCCAAAGAAATCCAAAATTAGACATCGGATCGAGTCCAAGTTTTACAGGCATGTTGGTGTTAACCTTAATGTCGTTCGATAAAAAATTCGGAAAATTTCGCCATTAGGGGGCGCAATAAACGAGGAAATTGTATATCTTCTACAAATTTTCGCCGCGAAAACGCTACACTGACTTCTCGCTACTCCTACCACAGTCAAATCCTTTGTATCCACAGGTTCAGGGTAGCGTTTTGAACACATGCTTCGCGGTTGTGCCGGCGAAATGCACATTTCTTGTCGCGTTGTGCCGGCGAAATGCACACTTCTTGGACCCCTGCATAACTGCTTGCAGTTCTAGTTATACTTCCTTCGTTAGAAGTGGTACTACAGCCCAAACCGTAAATGGTGCACACAAGCCAATTACATGACTAGATCCAGGTCCGTGAGGTGACGGCAGACGACAAAATCCAGACATGCCGGCCACTAGGTGGCGCTATACCAAGGAATACGCGTTTGGGGCTATAACTCCCACACCGAACCTCCCAGAGTCAAAAACTTGTACCCACATATTCACTGGAGTCTGCTGCATCTTTTGACATAGGCCACGCCCATTTGCGTCTACAATTTTTTTTCGCAAAATCGCGAAAACCGCAAAACTGTTTTTTCGCTACTCCTCCCACATTTCTCGCCCGATCAACACCAAACTTTGCACACAACATCGTCAGACGCACACGCAAAGAATGCATGAAACACTTTTTTGATCCGTCCTTCGACGACGAAACGGTAGCGTTTTGAATATTGGTTTATTAGCTGAATTAGACGTGGAATATCAAAAATCCAAAGAAATCCAAAATTAGACATCGGATCGAGTCCAAATTTTACACACATGTTGGTGTTAATCTTAATGTCGTTCGATAAAAATTTCGGAAAAATTCGCCATTAGGGGGCGCAATAAACGAGGAAATTGTATATCTTCTACAAAATTTCGCCGCGAAAACGCTACCCTGACTTCTTGCTACTCCTACCACAGTCAAATCCTTTGTATCCACAGGTTCAGGGTAGCGTTTCGAACACATGCTTCACGTTGTGCCGGCAAAACGCACATTTCTTGTCGCGTTGTGCCGGCGAAATGCACACTTCTTGGACCCCTGCATAACTGCTTGCAGTTCTAGTTATTCTTCCCCCCGTACTTGTGGGACTACAGACCAAACCGTAAATGCTGCACACGCGCCAATTGCATGACTAGATCCAGGTACGGCACCGCTACTCAGATAACCAAATCCAGACACGCCGGCCACTAGGTGGCGCTATACCAAGGAATACGCGTTTGGGGCTATAACTCCCGCACCGAACCTCCCACAGTCAAAAACTTGTACGCACATATCCACTGGAGTCTGCTGCATCTTTTGGCATAGGCCACGCCCATTTGCGTCTGGAATTTTTTTTCGCAAAATCGCGAAAACCGCAAAACTGTTTTTTCGCTACTCGTCCCACATTTCTTGACCAATCGACACCAAACTTTGCACACGGCATCTTCAGACGCACACGCAAAGAATGCATGAAACACTTTCTTGATCCGACCTTCGACGACGAAACGGTAGCGTTTTGAATATTGGTTTATTAGCTAAATTAGACGTGGAATAGCAAAAATCCAAAGAAATCCAAAATGAGACATCGGATCGAGTCCAAATTTTACACACATGTTGGTGCTAACCTTAATGTCGTTCGATAAAAATTTCGGAAAATTTCGCCATTAGGGGGCGCAATAAACGAGGAAATTGTATATCTTCTAATTGGCCAAAGGAATGTTCTTCAAACTCAAGGGAAACCATCAAGGGGCAAACCCGAGTCTATATAGAAAATATGGCCAAGAATTATTAATGTGGGCGGGAGTTATTTGGCAAAGGAAAATTGTCCTTGGAAAATTTCGCCACAGGGCGGCGCCAAAAAACGACGACATTGTCTATCTCCTATTTGGCCAATGTTCTGAAAACGCGTTTTAGGCTATAACTCCCACACCGAAGCTCCCACAGTCAGAACCTTTATATCCACAGGTTCAGGGTAGCGTTTTGAACACATGCTTCGCGTTGTGCCGGCGAAACGCACATTTCTTGTCGCGTTGTGCCGGCGAAATGCACACTTCTTGGACCCCTGCATAACTGCTTGCAGTTCTAGTTAGGGGTCCAAGCCAACAGGTTGGATCCCTATTGTTTTTGTAAGGATTTTTATTAGGGGTCCAAGCCAACAGGTTGGATCCCTATTGTTTTTGTAAGGATTTTTCTTCCTATTATTATTAGGGGTCCAAGCCAACAGGTTGGATCCCTATTGTTTTTGTAGTGTTTATTATTAGGGGTCCAAGCCAACAGGTTGGATCCCTATTGTTTTTGTAAGGATTTTTCCTATTATACTTACCTCCCTAAAAGTGGGACCACAGCCCAAACCGTAAATGGTGCCGACACGCCAATTGCATGACTAGATCCAGATCTCTTCGGACTATGCAGACGACCAAATCCAGACCCGCCGGCCCCTAGGTGGCGCTATACCAAGGAATACGCGTTTGGGGCTATAACTCCCACACCGAACCTCCCACATTCAAAACCTTGTACACACAGATTCACTGGAGTCTGCTGCATCTTTTGGCATAGGCCACGCCCATTTGCGTCTAGAATTTTTTTTCGCAAAATCGCGAAAACCGCAAAACAGTTTTTTCGCTACTCCTCCCACATTTCTCGACCAATCAACACCAAACTTTGCACACGGCATCTTCAGACGCACACGCAAAGAAACCCTCAGACAGTTTTTTGATCCGACTTTCGACGACGAAACGGTAGCGTTTTGAACATTGGTTTATTAGCTACGTTTTACGTCGAAACGCAAAAATTCAAAAACTACCAAAATTAGACATCGGATCAAGCCCACATTTTAGACACATGTCGGTGTTACCCTTAATGGCGTTCAATAAAAATAACGGAATTTTTCGCCATTAGGGGGCGCTATAAACGAGGAAATTGTATATCTTCTAATTGGCCAAAGGAATGTTCTTCAAACTCAAGGGAAACCATCAAGGGGCAAACCCGAATCTATATAGAAAATATGGCCAAGAATTATTAATGTGGGCGGGAGTTTTTGGCAAAGGAAAATTGTCTTGGGAAAATTTCGCCAACAGGGCGGCGCCAAAAAACGACGACAAGGTCTATCTCCTATTTGGCCAATGGAATGTTCTGAAAACGCGTTTTAGGCTATAACTCCCACACCGAAGCTCCCACAGTCAAACCTTTATATCCAAATGTTGTTCACGGTAACGTTTTGAATACTGGCTTCGCGTTGTGCCGGCGAAATGCACATTTCTTGTCGCGTTGTGCCGGCGAAATGCACACTTCTTGGACCCCTGCATAACTGCTTGCAGTTCTAGTTATTATACTTACCTCCCTAAAAGTGTGCCCACAGCCCAAACCGTAAATGGTGCCGACACGCCAATTGCATGACTAGATCCAGATCCGTGGGGACTACGCAGACGACAAAATCCAGACATGCCGGCCACTAGGTGGCGCTATACCAAGGAATACGCGTTTGGGGCTATAACTCCCACACTGAACCTCCCACAGTCAAAAACTTGTACGCACATATTCACTGGAGTCTGCTGCATCTTTTGGCATAGGCCACGCCCATTTGCGTCTAGAATTTTTTTTCGCAAAATCGCGAAAACCGCAAAACTGTTTTTTTCCCTACTCCTCCCACATTTCTTGACCAATCAACACCAAACTTTGCAAACGGCATCTTCAGACGCACACGCAAAGAATGCTCGAACACTTTTTTGATCCGACCTTCGACGACGAAACGGTAGCGTTTTGAATATTGGTTTATGAGCTAAATTAGACGTGGAAAATCAAAAATCCAAAAAAATCAAAAATTACACATCGGATCGAGTCCAAATTTAACACACATGTTAGCGCCACCCTTAACGACGTTCGAATAAAAATTCGGAAAATTACGCCCTAAGGGGGCGCTATAAACGAGGAAATTGTATATCTTCTAATTGGCCAAAGGAATGTTCTTCAAACTCAAGGGAAAACATCAAGGGGCAAACCCGAGTCTATATAGAAAATATGGCCAAGAATTATTAATGTTGGCGGGAGTTATTTGGCAAAGGAAAATTGTCTTTGGAAAATTTCGCCACAAGGCGGCGCCAAAAAACGACAACATTGTCTATCTCCTATTTGGCCAATGGAATGTTCTGAAAACGCGTTTTAGGCTGTAACTCCCACACCGAAGCTCCCACAGTCAAAACCTTTATATCCACATGTTGTTCACGGTAGCGTTTTGAACACTTGCTTCGCGTTGTGCCGGCGAAATGCACATTTCTTGTCGCGTTGTGCCGGCGAAATGCACACTTCTTGGACCCCTGCATAACTGCTTGCAGTTCTAGTTATTAGGGGTCCAAGCCAACAGGTTGGATCCCTATTGTTTTTGTAAGGATTTTTATTATTATTATACTTACCCCCCTGAAACTATGCCCACACCCCAAACCGTAAATGGTGCCGACGCGCGAATTGCATGACTAGATCCAGATCTCTTCGGACTACGCAGACGACAAAATCCAGACATGCCGGCCACTAGGTGGCGCTATACCAAGGAATACGCGTTTGGGGCTATAACTCCCACACCGAACCTCCCACAGTCAAAAACTTGTACGCACATATTCACTGGAGTCTGCTGCATCTTTTGGCATAGGCCACGCCCATTTGCGTCTAGAATTTTTTTTCGCAAAATCGTGAAAACCGCAAAACAGTTTTTTCCCTACTCCTCCCACATTTCTTGACCAATCGACACCAAACTTTGCACACGGCATCTTCAGACGCACACGCAAAGAACGCTGGAACACTTTTTTGATCCAACCTTCGACGACGAAACGGTAGCGATTTGAATATTGGTTTATGAGCTAAATTAGACATGGAAAATCAAAAATCCAAAGAAATCCAAAATTAGACATCGGAACGAGTCCAAATTTTACACACATGTTGGTGCTAACCTTAATGTCGTACGATAAAAATTTCGGAAAATGTCGCCATTAGGGGGCGCCATAAACGTTGAAATTGTATATCTTCTAATTGGCCAAAGGAATGTTCTTCAAACTATGAGGGAACCATCAAGGGGCAAACCCGAGTCTATATAAAAATTATGGTCAAGAATTATTAATGTGGGCGGGAGTTATTTGGAAAAGGAAAATTGTCTTTGCAAAATTTCGCCACAAGAGGGCGCAAAAAAACGACGAAATAATACATCTCCTAATCGCCAATGGAATGTTCTGAAAACGCGTTTTGGGCTATAACTCCCACACCGAACCTCCCACAGTCAAAACCTTTAGATCCACATGTTGTTCACGGTAGCGTTTTGAATACTTGCTTCGCGTTCTGCCGGTGAAACGCACATTTCTTGTCGCGTTGTGCCGGCGAAATGCACACTTCTTGGACCCCTGCATAACTGCTTGCAGTTCTAGTTATTATACTTACCCCCCTAAAAGTGGTACCACAGCCCAAACCGTAAATGGTGCACACACGCCAATTACATGACTAGATCCCGATCTCTTCGGACTACGCAGACGACAAAATCCAGACACGCCGGTCACTAGGTGGCGCTATACCAAGGAATACGCGTTTGGGGCTATAACTCCCACACCGAACCTCCCACAGTCAAAAACTTGTACGCACATATTCACTGGAGTCTGCTGCATCTTTTGGCATAGGCCACGCCCATTTGCGTCTAGAATTTTTTTTCGTAAAATCGCGAAAACCGCAAAACAGTTTTTTCCCTACTCCTCCCACATTTCTTGACCAATCGACACCAAACTTTGCACACGGCATCTTCAGACGCACACGCAAAGAATGCTGGAACACTTTTTTGATCCGACCTTCGACGACGAAACGGTAGCGTTTTGAATATTGGTTTATGAGCTAAATTAGACGTGGAAAATCAAAAATCCAAAGAAATCCAAAATTAGACATCGGAACGAGTCCAAATTTTACACACATGTTGGTGCTAACCTTAATGTCGTACGATAAAAAATTCGGAAAATGTCGCCATTAGGGGGCGCCATAAACGTTGAAATTGTATATCTTCTAATTGGCCAAAGGAATGTTCTTCAAACTATGAGGGAACCATCAACGGGCAAACCCGAGTCTATATAAAAATGATGGTCAAGAATTATTAATGTGGGCGGGAGTTATTTGGAAAAGGAAAATTGTCTTTGCAAAATTTCGCCACAAGAGGGCGCAAAAAAACGACGAAATAATACATCTCCTAATCGCCAATGGAATGTTCTGAAAACGCGTTTTGGGCTATAACTCCCACACCGAACCTCCCACAGTCAAAACCTTTATATCCACATGTTGTTCACGGTAGCGTTTTGAATACTTGCTTCGCGTTCTGCCGGTGAAACGCACATTTCTTGTCGCGTTGTGCCGGCGAAATGCACACTTCTTGGACCCCTGCATAACTGCTTGCAGTTCTAGTTATACTTCCCGCGGTGAAAGTGGAACCACAGCCCAAACCGTAAATGGTGCACACGCGCCAATTGCATGACTAGATCCAGAATCGGCACCGCTACTCAGATAACAAAATCCAGACACGCCGGCCACTAGGTGGCGCTATACCAAGGAATACGCGTTTGCGGCTATAACTCCCACACCGAACCTCCTAGAGTCCAAAAACTTGTACACACAGATGCACTGGAGTCTGCTGCATCTTTTGGCCTAGGCCACGCCCATTTGCGTCTAGGAATATTTTTCGCTAAATCGCGAAAACCGCAAAACTGTTTTTTCGCTACTCCTCCCACATTTCTTGACCAATTGACACCAAACTTTGCACACGACATCTTCAGACGCACACGCAAAGAATGCACGGAACACTTTTTTGATGCGACCTTTGACGACGAAACGGTAGCGTTTTGAATATTGGTTTATTAGCTAAATTAGACGTGGAATATCAAAAATCCAAAGAAATCCAAAATTAGACATCGGATCGAGTCCAAATTTTACACACATGTTGGTGCTAACATTTATGTCGTCCGATAAAAAAATCGGAAAATGTCGCCATTAGGGGGCGCAATAAACAAGGAAATTGTATATCTTCTACAAAATTTCACCGCGAATACGCTACACTGACTTCTCGCTACTCCTACCACAGTCAAATCCTTTGTATCCACAGGTTCAGGGTAGCGTTTTGAACACATGCTTCGCGTTGTGCCGGCGAAACGCACATTTCTTGTCGCGTTGTGCCGGCGAAATGCACACTTCTTGGACCCCTGCATAACTGCTTGCAGTTCTAGTTCTTATTATTATTCCCGGCTAGAAGTGGTACCACAGCCCAGACCGTAAATGGTGCATACGCGCCAATTGCATCACTAGATCCAGGTCCGTGAACACTACGCAGACGACAAAATCCAGACATGCCGGCCACTAGGTGGCGCTATACCAAGGAATACGCGTTTTGGGCTATAACTCCCACACCGAACCTCCCAGAGTCCAAAAACTTGTACACACAGATGCACTGGAGTCTGCTGCATCTTTTGGCCTAGGCCACGCCCATTTGCGTCTAGAAATATTTTTCGCAAAATCGCGAAAACCGCAAAACTGTTTTTCCCTACTCCTCCCACATTTCTTGACCAATCGACACCAAACTTTGCACACGACATCTTCAGACGCACACGCAAAGAATGCATGAAACACTTTTTTGATGCGACCTTTGACGACGAAACGGTAGCGTTTTGAATATTGGTTTATGAGCTAAATTAGACGCGGAAAATCAAAAATCCAAAGAAATCCAAAATTAGACATCGGAACGAGTCCAAATTGTGCACACATGTTGGTGCTAACCTTAATGTCGTACGATAAAAATTTCGGAAAATTTCGCCATTAGGGGGCGCAATAAACGAGGAAATTGTATATCTTCTACAAAATTTCGCCGCGAAAACGCTACACTGACTTCTCGCTACTCCTACCACAGTCAAATCCTTTGTATCCACAGGTTCAGGGTAGCGTTTTGAACACATGCTTCGCGTTGTGCCGGCGAAACGCACATTTCTTGTCGCGTTGTGCCGGCGAAATGCACACTTCTTGGACCCCTGCATAACTGCTTGCAGTTCTAGTTTATATTTTCATGCGTTTTACAATCAAAATATAAGTTTTTCACAAGCCATAACTGAGGGTTTGACTAATAAGGCCCCGTCCACACGAAGCCGAAACGGGCGAAACCGTTACGGTTTCGATCTATCCGGTTTCGAAGTATCTCCGTAAAGACGAAGCCAAGCGAAACCGGATAGATCTGTAGAAACGCTGTAGTAAACATTCCAGGCCCATAAGGGGCGCTGCTTCTGGTACACAAATCCAGAAGAAGAAGAGGCGAGCATGCGCATAAAGGCTGTCCCCCGAACCACTAAAAACACAAACAGCTCTTCTACGATGGCGAACTAGATTCTCAATAAATAATGGCTTAGCAACCCAACAAGGGACATGATATGCTGCAGAACGATTACAAGCTTGTAGTCCGCCATCATCTTTTTTGTTGTGATTTCTGAGACTCCGCGGGCTTAAGAGCCATTGGCTAGGAGGTCGAGGGGTGGGGCGATGACGTCATGGTTTGCGGTTTCAGTCGGTTTCAGGCGTCCACACGAAACCAAAACGAAACCGGATAGATTTGAAACCACCTCCGAGGGTGGTTTCAGAAGTTTGCGGTTTCGGTCAGCGGATTCGCCGGCTTCGTGTGGACGGAAGGCCGAACCGTACAAGACCTTTGCGGTTTCGCCATGAAATCGGCTTCGTGTGGACGGGGCCTAATACCTGGAACAATCATTAACCTCCCGTAAGGTTCTTATGCAACGGAAACGTTGTTCACTCCTCCAGTAAATAGGACAGACCTTAGCTACGACTTGGCAATGCGAGGTATTCTAGTCCGCTCAGCTATGCGCCAGAGAGCTAACTTTATGCATTGTACATATAATTCAAAATTCGTCCCAGCCTTTATACCACAGATACCATAGGGTCTAGACTAGAGCATATAAACACGTTGTCTGATTACAGTTTAATGCATTTTTCACAATTTACCAGCTCTCGTTTTGAAGGCTGAACAGACAATTTGACTGGAACTACTTAGCAGGTAGTCGTTTTTTTGGGTTTAAGATATTAAGTGATTTCTTGCCGATTATTCATGGCTGCCTTTGTGAATGGCGGCACACATCGAATAATCGATTATTCGTTCATACCACCCACTGATTATTCGACCATGACATTTTTGAGTTAATCACATCCCTACCCCTCATCCTAAACCGCCATCCCTAAAATATGTAACACTTGGATTAGAAGTTAAACTCCATTTCACTGAAAGGACGTTGGTTCTCTAACCTATTTAGGTTGAGTCAATCTTTCTTTTTTCCCTGATGTAAAAGGGCCTTAAGGAGACATATTATGGTGTTTTCCCAGCAAGTAAACATAGTATTTGAGGTCTAGAAAACATGTTTTTGTAGCTGTTCTCTGGAAATAGCTTTTAGGAAAAAAATCGTGCCTACCGCTATTACCCTCTGATTCAGTCCCTTCAGAATGCACTGTTTCTGGTGTCTGTAGCTTTAATGCAAATTAGCTGCTGCCCATTGACCAATGAGCTGCCAGAGTGAACCACAGCATGGAGGAGAAGTGATTGTTGGCGTTTGCGGACTCCTGGAGCTCTATATCTATATAATATAATGATAATAATATATATAGGTATTTATATATCATATCTAATATCACCGCCAAAAGCTGTACGCCTCGGATGATATTATGAATCATAAAGACTGCGTCTGACGTCTCTAGTACTTTCACAACAAGTAAAGACTCGTAGTGGGGGATATCTCGGCCATGGTTAAGAAGAATTGGGGTAAAGGAACACTGTCACGAGCTCCCCTCGCCGGACCTGCCAGCTTTGGTGGCAGTTCAGCTCCTGGAGTACAAGCTTCGGCGGCGGCCGGACGGCTTCGACGACGGCCGGACTGCCGAAGCTTCGGCGGGCAGTCCTGCGGGGGTAGCTCGGGGGCAGTCCGGCAGCTACCCTCCGTGAGTAAAATCCCTTTCTCCTCCATGTCTCCTCCTCCGGACTGCCGCCGAAGCTTCTGTGGCAGTCTGGCAGCTCCGGCAAGGGCCCAGAACAACACTCCAAAACCCAGGAAAAGTGTTGATTTAAAAATATGTCCCCTTTAACGTGTTCTTACAAGAATGTGACCCCCTGTACGATCATGAATGACCAAAGACGGCTTGGTCATTCACCGTTTTCGTTTAGTAAAATAAGGATCCAACGTCTTTGTTTAGGAATCTCTTCTCACGTGACGTCTTTCAAGCCACACAGCTATGCTCCGACACGCATACAAACTTTGAAAAGTCTGTCCATGATTTTTTAAGTGGGATATGCATTCCTGAAAGTACCCCACCTACAGTTACCAAACTGGCGGGTCCGTTTCAGCGCCCCCTCCTACGTAGGAAGTGGGCACAGTTTAATATTACCTCCCACTTCCCCACTCCCCTCCAATCAGAGCATAGCTAAGTTTTTGTGGACCAGCGGACGAGCAGCTCCGGCGGGGGGAACTCGGCGGCAGCCCTGCACAGCTAAGCTCCTGGAGTACAATCTCTGCCGCCTCTGCTGCCGAAACTTCGGCGGCAGTCCGGAGGAGGAGACATGGAGGAGAAAGGGATTGTACTCTCATGGCTGAGCTGCCGGACTGCCGCCTAGCTACCCTCGCTGGACTGCCGCTGAAGCTTCCGGCTGCTCCGGCGGGTATACTCCGGGAGCTAAACTGCCACCGAAGCTGGCAGGTCCGGCGGGGGTAGGTCTCGGCGGCAGTCCGGCAGCTCCGGCGCGTGAAGCTCGGCGGCAAGTCCGGCAGCTCACCTCCCGGAGTACAATCTCCTCCATGTCGTGGTTCATGGACTTCAGAGAGTCAAGGCCAAAGTTCCTTTCCCCCAATTCCTCTCAACCATGGCCGAGATATCCCCCACTACGACTCTTTACTTTTTGTGGAAGTGCCAGAGATGTCAAACGCAGTCTTTATGATTCATAATGTAATCTGAGTCACCCATAGCTTTTGGCCGTGATATTGGATCTAATATTATATAAATACCAATATATAATATTATTATTATAATATTATATGATATAGAGCTCAGGACTCCGCAAACGGCAACAATCCCTTCTCTTCCATGCTGTGGTGCAGTCTGACAGCTCATTGGTCAATGGGCAGCAGCTCATTTGCATTAAAGCTACAGACACCAGAAACAGCGCATTCTGAAGGGACTGAAACAGAAGGGAATAGCGGTAGGCGAGTTTTTTTCTAAAAGCTATTTCCAGCAAACAGCTTCAGAAACATGTTTTCTAGAACTCAAATACTATGTTTACTTGCTGGGAAAACACCATAATATGTCTCCTTTAATGATCATATTCTAGTGACTCCGCAAACACAGCCCAGCCCTGTCAATTTTAAAATCACTGGGTGCTACTGCCGACTGCTGGTATGTGGACAGTATAACTACTAACACACAGACAAATCTCCAAACACATTTGCAAATCGCCACACACATTTGCAGGTCTCCGCCAATGCAGAAAAGTTACGTCAACGCACAAGTAACTGATGACTTGAGCAAAATACTTAGCCATATGGATTTACAGATTTGTTTGGTCATTTACAGATTTGTTTTACACATTTACAAATCTCAATAGGTAAAGGCACATGCAGATTCTGAATACACGTTCACAAATCGCAGTACGCATTTGGAGATTCTTTCATATCCCATTACGTACTCCTTGATGGAGATACAGTTACCCAACTTTCCACTCACATTTGAAAGTAGTTATACTACAGTAACAGCCCCACTTTGAATGGATCAGAACTTCTTGAAAGAGAAACAGAGACTACTGGACTATCCTGCCTCCAGGATTACCACTGTAAAGACCTGGAGAAAGGTAAAACAGCTCACATCTCTCCTCGGTTCTTGTCCTTGAGCCACTGGTGCAGCGTGTGGCTGTTGAACTGCAGCGCTCCCTTCAGGCCGCCCTTGCACTGGATCTGCATGATGGTGTGGGAGTTCCTCACCACCTCGATCAGACCCACGCAGTCCCCGATGGACAAGCACCCGTATGGAAGCATCCTGCACGGCACAGCAAGTGAGAGAGTGAGGTGTGAGTATGTTTGTTTAAGAATGTGTGTGTGTGCGAGTTTAACCATATATGTTTGCACGCGAGTGAAGGACATGGTGTGTGTTGGTTGTAATAATTAAAAGAAATGTAATATTTTAAGAATCTTCCAAAGCAAAGTGTAGAAGGAGAAGCTAAGAAGTGTTTTTAATAGATCAATGGATCATAGGATTTATCTGGTACCTTGAGACTTTACTAGCGAGAGGGAGAAAGAGAAGCAAGTGAGCAAAAGAGTGAGTGTGTGTGATACAGAGGGTTATAGAATGAGCATAGGAGCCACTTTTAAATCACCACTGTAAATCAGCATGCAGGTACTGCAGCACAGATAAAGCAGAAGTTGAAGGGGAAGGAGGAGGAGGAGGAGGAGGAGGAGGAGGAGGAGGAGGAGGAGGAGGAAGGGGGCAGGGCCAGTCCGGTTCTATCACAGGGCTGTCACTACGGAGACGGGGAGCCTACCTGAGATCAAGACCCTGGTTCTGCCAGATGTTCTCCATTATCCTGATGATTTGCAACGTCAGCATGTCCTGCCTTAGATCTGGAGGTAGAGAGGAGGAGAGGGAGAGCGAGAGACATATGGAGGGAGGAGAGATGGAGAGAGAAAGAGGATGAGAGATGAAGAGATATAGAGAGGGGCAGGGCAATGTGGAGAGGTGTTTGAGATGCCGAGAGGGTGAGGGAGGGGGAGTTGAGGATGGACCATTGGAAAGAGAACAGAAGGGTGAACATGTTAGCAGGAGCTCCTCTTTGATCACCTGATGTCCCTTAAGGAACTGAGGCTGAGGTTGCATGAACTTAACCGCCTGCATCCGTCTGCGATGCGGCAGGCTGCAGGAGGAGCTGTGGCGTGTGGAGTTGGACACGTTCCTGGCGACGCGTCAGGGTTAAGGACCACAGAGGGGAGTGGTGTTGTATAAATAGGCTCTGCTCATGCATTATGCTACACAACTATACTGTGTGCACGTCACAATATGAGACAAGGAAAGATAAGACTGCCGGGAAAATAGGCAATAAGGAAGGAAGGACATGGGGGAGTGGGGAGAGGGAGGCGTCGTGAGCTCACCATCTCCGTTCTTGAAGATGATTTCATTGCTCTGGAAGAGGAGCTCAGACATCATGTCAGGGTTCTCCCAGTTCAGCCAAAGAGGTCGCTTGGCAGAAGACATCATCCTGCATTCCTCTAGCCTACAATACAACACATTCAAAACCAATAAGCGAACAAAAGCATAGCACATGGACTAGGGAAAAAAAAAGCGGGGGGGGGGGGGGGGTGCTTGATGATAAAAATAAAAATAAATTATATATATTTGTTTTTTTAATACATTGGTAATCAAGGCGGGGCCCTATTGTTGTTCAGGCGGCCGCCTTAAACATACAGTGCTTGGGGAAACACTGAAAGCTATCACGCTCAACAACAGTGGGCCAGCCTACATACAAGCGTGAGAGCTAGGCAACATAGTAGGGCTGCATGATATATGCAAAATATGATATCCTGATATTTTTTGGCTGAATGGTGATATATATCTCGATATTTTCAATAGAGTGGGATAGATGGCTTTGACGCATTGTCCTGCGTACTACGGTGAGGGTTTCAGTGCGCCCTAACTTTAATCCCAAACCCCCTCCCTTCTCCGTTCCATTTGGGAACATGTTTGGTTTAATTTCGCTTGTTTTGTATATTTTAATTAATTAATTAAGGGCGCCACCAGAGGGCGCCCCCAACACATTTGACGCCCTAGGCGATCGCCTAGGTCGCCTTTGCCGTGCGCCGGCCCTGGTTTCGGGGCAGAAGAAGCTGTCGCGGCCGGTGATGCAGCAGCACAGCCACAGAGTTTTACGCATTCCTCATACTGCACATTGTGCCGCTGCTGAACAGATTTGTCGTGCTTCCACTTTTAGCCACAACGGTTTTGCTACACTCTCTACAGATGACCTGCAGCTGCTGCTCATGTTTTTTTAAACCCGAACCATTTCCATATTATGGAGCCGTTGTTTCTCCTCTTTGAAACAATTTCATCTCACGCCGCCGTCTCGTTTTCTTCACCGGTATCCTCCATGCTTGTTGTGTTTGTGAGGGGGCGGCGGGGGCGGGAATGAGGCGTCTTTATATAGCTTTTTATAGCTTTGGTACTAGGTTGAGTGCTAGGCTATGCAAGAGCTTGCCTACATACTATCCTATACCAAGGAAAGCTATATAGCAACATACTTTGAGAACTAGCTTTTTCCACTAGCCTATGGAACAGGGAAAGCTATCTAGCCTATCTTCTAGTGTGAGATAGCCAGATAGTAGCTTACCCGAGCATATCTACGCACTAGCATGAGAAATAATCTCAATACTAGCCATGGGAGCTAGGCTACATATTAGCGTGGGAGCTAGCGAGAGAGCTACCTTCTAGCCTGAGAGCTTGACCTCATACTAGCATGAGAGCTTGCCTATGTACTAGCTTGAGAGCTAGGCTGCTTCCTAGCCGTAGCGCTAGTCTTCCTACCGGAGGTTTCCCAGCTGGTGGGCGGGGTTGAGGGGCGAGGTGAAGCTCTGCAGGGCGTCCATGTAGTCGGGCCTCCTCATATGCTCCACCAGGAACTTCATTTGGACCTGGCAAGAGCAAAGAGACATAAAAAACGAAATGATTAAATCTACCTCCCCCTCTTTATAATAAGTGTCGCATTAAAAAAGGCTTGTCAGGTGATTTAACACGCCGTTTCGTTGCAGCACCTCCCCTGTGTGTTCCAACAGCTCTTGGCAGACAGTGTGTGGGCATGGGAGCGTGCCAGGGTGCGTCTCAAACGTTATTAGTTACGGTTTACACACTTCTCCGTGTTTTTTTCTTCTGGCAGCAAAATAAACTTTGTTTCATCATCGTTTCCTCAGCCAAACAAAAGGAAAAACATCCCAACAACCATTTATCGAGTGCGCTGAGATCTGATATGAGGTGCCGACCAGACCGCCCGGGCGGCTGTCAGCCCATTTCTATACCCCACTGTCACTCACTCCTCCTTCAAAGCGGGCTGCTGTTTATTATTAAATATAGTAAATTAATGAATTAAGTGAGTCGCTGAAACACAGGAGGGAGACTGTGAACCAAGGTGAGAGAGTGTGCGTCCACGCCTTCATCCCTTTAGGGTAAGGGCTAGGTACCTTTTTAGTCCCTTACCTTCTGGGCTTCGTCCTTCTTCTCCTGCTTGAGGAGGTCTGTGAGGTTGATGAGCTTCTCCATTGCCTCCACCTGTCTGCTCAGGTGCTTCAGGTACATACCACATGCCCGGCAGTAGGACTCCAGCAGCAGGCCGAACCGTTGGCTCACCGTCTTGTTGTGCATCTCCGACCTGGTCGGGCGAGGGACACAGAGAAAGAATAGGGGCATGTGAGAGATAGCGAGGGAGGGCGTATTTTATTATGTATAGTGTTGGTTTTGTTTGTCAAAAAAGAGTAATTACACTGGTGTGTCAAACAAAGACTAATTAACATTTCCATTCTATTAAATGAACGAGTCGATGTGAAGTGAGGCAAGGTCCACGGGATCACATGAGCTATCGGCTAACAGCTTCCTGATTCCTCACTTCAAATGCCAGAAGAAGAAGTGTCCTATACGCTGATTGGTCAGGGCTTTTTTCAGGAGGAACCGAGCCAGCGGGTTGTCCAGGTACTGCTCGTACTTCAGAACCTAGAGACCAGACACACAAGATCATTTTTTACTTGTTAAAAATAACAAGTAAAGTATGTGTTATATAAATCACGTTACATAAATGTTTGCTTACACACTTAGAAACAGACAATAGAGAACGCTGTATGAATCCAATCAGATGACCGGATTCAAACACTCACATTGGATAGCATCTATAAAGTATTTATTCAGACAATTTCATCCAAAACAACTTATCGCTAATTTACTTATTAAGATACAAGTCATTCATGACCTCGGGATGCCTACACGCAAGACAGCGCATATTGGGGTGCAGATATTTGGGTTCCTACCCCAATATCCACTGAGTATCATACCAATACTAATGGTTCTCCAGTAGAGTCCCCAAACCACTAGACCCTCCCAGTATACTACGCAGTACACACACCTGCACCAGCTGGATGAGGTACTGTGACAGCCGGTCGTCGGTCAGGTACTTCTCAAGGCACTTCACCGCAAACTCCCTGATCTTGGGGTCAGGGAAGTTGCAGTCCAGCAGCTCCATTGCCTGCTCAGGCTTAATGGCCGGCCAGTCCTTCAGCAGGCAGTACATCTGGGAGGGGAAACAAGCCCTTCAGCACACATGGAAATGCTCCCCACCCCCACCAAAACAAACAGTACTTTGACTTCCCTTTACGTTGTATTTATTTACTTTTCCAACATCCTAAAATGCACTCCAAAGCACATTCGTCCCAGCGTTATCTCTGTAAAAATCTCTGGAATTGCATTAATCTGACGAACAAGGCCAGAGGCCGAAGCGGTTACCCATGTGATGCCCTTCAAAATAAGAGCCCGTCAGCGTTTGGAAGTGCGAACACGGCGTACCTGTGCGGACTCATCTCTGGAGTTCCATTTCACCGCCAACAGGAGCTTGGGAAGGATGTCTGGTATGTTGAAGCAGTAATGTCTACAAACAAACAGAAATGTTTAATAATTCATATCATATGCATAAATATAGTAACAGCATATTGCACAGGTTAGGTTTGGAGAGCTTCTCGCTACTTAATAATGGAATCAGAAAGAAAACACACAGCCTCACCTGTGCCTCCAGAGGAAGTCTTTTTCCTGCTCTGTGATTTCAGAGAGGGGGTCCCTGCTACAGACCAAGTGGAGCTGCTCGTTGTCGCTGTCAGTCAGGGGGTTGTCACGCGCCAACCTGTTACTCTGGGCACAATACAAGTCCCTAGGATTAGATCCGCTGATCACATCCTGACACTGTGCTGTTGTACTGCCAGAACACCGGCCCATCTACACACACTAATACTTACACAAATGCTGACAAAGACATGCGCAGAAACACACACAGACATTCAACCACTGACAGACACACACACACAAGCCTAGAGAGACACACGCACACGGCTAGAGACACACGCACACACACACGGCTAGAGACACACGCACACACACACGCCTAGAGACACACGCACACATACACACACACTCCAAGAGACACACGCACACGCCTAAAGAGAAACATGCAGACATACAACCACTGACACACACAGCTAAACGGAAACACGCAGAAATACAACCCACACACACACAAACACACACACACACCCACACCCACACACACACACACGTGGAGGCTTCTCCAGTGAGCAGAGGGAGGAAGATCCTCCTTAACATTGTTGAAAATAAAAAATGTAGATTGCCCAGACTATTAATGAAATAATGCCCTTAAATATGACTACTTTAATGCCTTTGTATATGTAATGTTAGTTTCCCTGGGTAAAGGGACATTAGCACCCCCTATTGCCTATTGAAAATCACTGCTTGAGGACATTCCTCCCTCAGCCTCCACTGACTCCCATTTATGTCACCGGCAGTGTTGGCGGCTGGTGAATAACATGGGGTTCAATGGGGGAGAGGAAATTCCTCCTCTGAGAGGATGTGACCAGCTACGGTGTCTGAATCGCGCCAAAATCTATTCATGAATAGGCTGGAGCCCTGGCTGCACTATGAACCAATAAGAAGGAGCCCTGGCTGCCCTATGAACCAATAAGAAGGAGCCCTGGCTGCCCTATGAACCAATAAGCAGGAGCCCTGGCAGCGCTATGAACCAATAAGGCTGTGGAGCAGCCCGGACAGCCCTCCGGCTACACACCCCCTCCGTTGATTGGTCGACAGAATCATCACTTCCGGGCGCCGGAAGACAAACAGTAGCCTCGAGGTATTATTCTTTACAATGAACAGGTCGCGTAAAACGCTTGCTTGGGCGAACAAGGAGGTTGAGACGTTCCTCTGCATTCTTGGGGAGGAAGACGTTGTTTACGATGTTTACGTAGCTGCCGCGGCGATCGACATCCGGCCTACCATAAAGGGTACCGTCGGCGGTGGAAACGCGACCTCGGAACTGAGCTGGACTATACCGCCCCCTCCCTCCCGGACTGAGGCGAGGCAAACCGAACCGTACCGCACCCTGCAGTGGAAACGCGGCATTATATTGGCGTTTCCACCGAGCGGTGCGGTTCGCTGCGGCTCGGTTCACTTATATTCTTGTTTCCACTACCAAAAGTTAGGCAAGGTCCCGAATTGAACGCCACACTGAGCCTACCTATTTTGTCAGCACTCCTCCGTTGGGCTACCAAGCAGTCTGAAAGGGTGCTGAAAACTTGTAGCTAACCACGCCGTAATTCTGAAGTTTGGTGATGAACAGGTCACTGATATCTTTGCAACACAAACACCGAGGAGGATTGACTTGGTCTATAAATGAAGTCCCTCAATCTTAATTGGCTTAACACCATAACCAACATTCTGCAACACCAATTAACATCCACATTTTCCTCGAACAATGATAGGCTTACAGCCCATGTAAATAGTTGTGAAATAATGTTCTTGTTGGTCTTTTAGTTGTTTGTTACTCTGACAGTTCTGTTTGATATTGTGGAAAGGATGTTAGTGAATGATTCAGAGCATGATGCATTTTAAATGACATCACTTTTGGTCTTGTGACTTCATTTTTCTTAAAACAATTGTAGCTGACATAGCCAAACCAATAGCTTCAGTCATTGAGGGCAAAAATAGACCCAATGATAGGCCCAGATTTTTTTATTTAGTTTTACAAATCGAGTATGCCTGATTTGACGAATGGATCAGTCACTAAGATCCGCTCTCAGAAGCGCACAGTCCTTCCTCCCTCACTTTGAAAACCAACAGCCGCCACTGACACACACATGCATAAAAAGACACAACAACTTACAGACACACACACAGACACACACACATCGATCCAGACAGACAGACAAATACACAAACACACAAACCAAATACACACACAAACCGTATGTGTAATTTCACAACCCAATCCTGTGATTCCCTTACCAGGCTGGTGTGGCAATAGTTGTATCCCAACTCCCTCGAAATGTTCCAGTTAGCGTGCTCCTCGATGGACGCCATGTCGGGGAACTTGACGGGGCAGCTGAAGTGATCAAACTCCAGCTCCAGACAGGGCGTTTCCTGTGTGTTCACAATGCCAAGAAAAAACGACCATGTCAGCCCAGGTGCTCATTGATAATCAACTAGTGGAAGCCGGGGGGAGGCCGCATGCAGAGTAATTCATCACCTATCTCTGAACATCTGGGCATTGGTGTACTGCAGCGTCCTATAGAGGGTTAGTATAGTGCTGCCTTATACTATAGGTGACTTTAGGTGAACGTCCTCTTTCGGACACATGCATCGAAAATCTAAGGCTGCCCAGAATAAGCTCCTTACATCCAGACACATACCGCAGCGTTAAGGTGACATGTTATGCAAACAACACTTTTTCTGGGATTTGAGGTGTTGTTTTGGGTCTCTGGTGCTGCCACACGCATATGAACTTTAAAATAAGTCCGTACATTTTTGACTGAGATGAAAGTACCCCGCCTAGTTTCCAGATGAGCCAGTTTCAGAGCCTCCTCTGACGTAGGAATAAGACACATTTGAATATTCCCACCCACTTCCCCATCCCCCTTCCATTAGAGCATAAATAAGATACGCCCTTTTGTGGACCAGCAGACAGGCACTGGGCGGAGATGTTCGTGCATTTCAGAAGCAGGGAGATTCCGTACAAAAATTGTTGTCTCATTAGACACATTTATCAGTTATCCGCCGGAGCTCCTGCCGCACTCCCGCAGCGGAGATGCTGTAGGACTTCTGGAGCGTAGAGAGTTCCAGGAGCTCTGTGAGTCCGCAAACAGCAACAATCACTATCTCCTCCATGCTGCTGTTCACTCTGACAGCTCATTTGTCCGCAAACGGCAGCAGTTAATGTTAATTTAAAGCTACAGACACCAGAAACAGCACATTCTGAAAGGGACTGAAACAGAGGGGAATAGCGGTAGGGGCCGTGTGATCCCCATCTTAACCATGGGGATCACACGCCCCCCCCTGCCTTAAACTCTGGCCCAAGACACTTGGGCCAGAGTTGAATGCCAAAAATAACGGCAAATATCCCGTCAATTAGAAAATCAATAATAATGTAAATTGGAAGACTGTACGGCGCTGTTCTGAAACATGAGTCAACCCCTGTCTTGTTGCTTGGGAAATGCTTCACGTGATGCGAGTGCCACTCCTTGTGATCCCTTTGTTTAATGTTTTGACGATACAGAGCGAACAAAAAGTTGAATGCAAATAAGGGAGAAAACGTACAGATTCCCTCACAGAGATAATAATCAGACCTGCAAACTCCACAGAGTAAAATAGGGCGAAAATCATCGGTGGAATAGGGCGAAAATCATCGGCCCAAGGACTGATCTGTGTTTCGAGATACACGGCTACTTGAATTCTGAGCTACCCTGGGCGGGATTCAGCGTGATTATTCATTACGGAGGTTGTAGCACACAATACAATGGGAAGATTTCAAATGACAGACTTCGATGCAAAATGTAGCCCTTGATTATACAGAAAAACTCTCAGGTTCTATGCGATTCACGTGACTCAATTGACCAAGAAAACTGTGATTCTTTCCGAAAGTTTGCAGGAATGAATAATGTGCGAGTGATTGCGGGCAACAATTAATGTCCCGACACCAGGCAGTCACAGTATATTTCAATTATTTTTATATAATTGGGCTGTTTAGTTCATTTATTTTGTGACTATGTTCGATGTAAAATAGAATTCTGCGTATAACATTTTTTAAATGCACGTCTTTCCTTTTGGCCAGTTAGCAGATTTTTGGTCTCTCACCTTGTTGGGGTTGGACCCCGTGACACCGATGGGGTTGAGCAGGTCTTCCAGGCCGTGGGGAACAGGCCACAGGTTGAGGGCCATCTTCCCCGCCACCAGTGTGTGTGTGTAGTCAAACAGGTTGATGTTGCCCCAGGCCAGCGGACAGTGCTCCTGCAGGACCCGACAAGCCAAACACATCCAGCATGGGGGAGGGGATCAGCATTAATGGAGGGAGAAAAAATATATTCTGACTTTCTGAGTATAGGTGAGTATGGGTATTCTTTGCTGTACGCCAATACTGCATTTGTCAGTTTTACTAGAAAATGTTTAATCTCAGTGGAAGCAAGTTAATGGTGCCAAAATGCATATTATTTTGTCCAACCCAACTCATGGTCAATTCACATTTTCAATAAATCAATCAACTTAATTCAATAGACCTGGATGGACCTGTACCCCACGAACCTTGACGATAAACCCAAACGTTGAAGCTAGGGACTGCTATTTATTTTATAAGCATTTTTCGGCATGTTTTTAAATTTGTTAATTCAGCCTTAATAAAATGATTAGAGGGCCTTCCTGTCTTTCTACCCGCCTATCTGCTTGCACTCTGCCTGTCTACATATTGCATGACCGGAGCCTTCCACAAAGCTAGGCAGACCTATTGCTAAAGTTAGCCAGCTAGGCGCACCACGTCCTCTCAAGGACTGGATCTTTTTTTTTTTTGGATACTTTCAAACTCTAGCTTACTCAGTGTGGGTTCTTCAATGTTGCCTGGATACCAAACGTTTGAATAACATTAAAATGTACAATTGCATCAAGAAATGTACAGAATTGCAATGCTTACTGAATCGCATTATATATCGTCATAGCACCCAAAATATGGTATTGTGAGTCCTATGCTGCTCCTAGACCACAACAATGAGAAATCAGAGAGGAGGGGAGCAGCTCATGGCTTCAAAGCTTCCAGTGTATTGTGTCCGGTGTTTGACTGTTGCTCCTTTTTAGCTTTGGTCTACTATAGCGGCCAGGTTAACATACAATAGCAACACAAAAAAAAACTGTTTGGACTCATTGTGTAGGTCTTCTGTAGGATTTTGATGGTGCTTTCTGTTGAGACCCAATACGCTTGTTGAGAAGATGTGACGGATCATGTTTTCTCATTCCCACAGCTACAATCAGTACAGTTGATAATTTTGAATCCTCCACGTCTAGGAATTATTTGTAATTACACTACACTTTTAGATTCCTTTGGATTAAAAAAAGCTAGGGGTGTAACGATTCACCGTTCACCGATACATATCGGTATCCGGTTGGAATCGATTTATCGAGGTACCCCTGAATCAATTTAAAATGACCAAGAATCTGTCGTCACATAAATTTAAACGTTGCGAATGGGTTGAGTGAGCTTTAGCCTGATATCAAGACAGCATTATAAACTCATTTCATTCCGTTTCCATACGGATCCTAAAAATGAAACTTAAGGAAGCGAGCGGATCTGTG
>NC_044055.1:28972299-28974799 GCF_902167405.1 Gadus morhua | reverse complement strand
AAATAATAAATGTTAAAGTATTTCCCATCTTTGCTGAGCAAGAGCTTTGTTTGTGATTGAAACAAATAAAAGCCTGGGCTATTAACGTTTCACGATAGGCCTACCACTGCGGGTCTCTCTTCTTGCTGTCCTTCTCAACACTCTGATCTCACTAAAAGGCTAAGCAGCACGAAATCAAGGGATATTGTGAATAGAAAAAAATGTGTGATTAATCGCGAGTTAACTATGACATTAATGTGGTTAATCGCGATTACATATTTTAATCGCTTGACAGCACTAATATACACATATACACACACATATACACACAAACACATATACTAGGGATGCACCGATGTATCGGACACGCATCGATAACGGCCGATATTCGCATTGTTGACTGCCATCGGCCTATCGGAAAATAAGATGACATTCACCGATGGCAGTGGTCGATGTTTACATGTTTAATGCTTCCTCCTCTTGAAATGTCACTGGACCATGTCTTACAAACTGCATATCGCTGATCTTTCTCCGAGACAATGAAATACTCCCACACGACCGTCATTTTCTTTCACTTTTATTTGGAAACAAACCACACGTGCGTGTGGGCGGCTTTTTTTTTCTGACGTATCACTCCGCAAGCCTCCTTGGTTGCTAAGCGACATCAACTTCTTTGGCGGACTATTTCTCAGCTGACCAACACTACGAATGCTGGTAAGAAATAAATTGTAAAAAATATAAAAAATCACCGTACCATTGTTTCAATGGGAATCGCGCCATTGTTTCAACATAAAGTTTACATATAATTCGAAATTCGTCCCAGCCTTTGTACCACAGATACTCTAGGGTCTATAGCATATAACCGCGTTGTCTGATTACAGTTTAATTCATTTTTTACAATTTACCAGAGCTCGTTTTGAAGAATAATCACTGCGCCATTCGTTTCAATGAGAATCGCGACGGTCTATACTTTCAATATAAACTGTACATATTTATAATTTGAAATTCGTCCCAGCCTTTATACCACAGATACTATAGGGTCTATAGCATATAACCGTGTTTTCTGATTACAGTTTAATGTAACAGTAAACTGACATCCTAATTAACACCGCAACTGCAAATTAACCACACGGAGATAACCATGGCAACCGGTCAAACAAATTTTCTTTTTGCGATCATTCTGCTCGCGCATCCACCGTGTTGCTAAACAAATAATCCCCCTATAGCGCGACTGCGGTCTACTTTAAAAAATAAATCATTAATTAATAGAAAAAACGGTTAACCGGTCTTGTAACCGTTTACAATTTTTTTTAACCGTTCACACCCCTAATGGGAAGCAGAGCTTTTCGCAAGCCAGTGAGCCGGTTGTGTTATATATTACACATTGTACTTTTTGCCTTCGACCGCGACTTATACCAACTTGGCTGACTAATGGCTTCCACCGAGCGGTGCAGTACGGTAAGGTTCACGTTTCCACCACCCAAGGTGGACAGGGTCCCCAAGTAAGCGCACTGAGCCACTCTTAGCCATACCAACTTTTTGGTACTCCTCCGTTTGGTTGGTAAGCGGTCTGAAAGGGTGCCGACAAATTTAAGCAACACACGCCTACCGTTGATGGTCGACAGAATCGTCTCATCTCGTGCGACAGGGGGAGAAAACGAACCAATACAGAACCCACAAGGTATTTATGGACAATGGCGAAAGCTTTGTTTATTGAAGAAAATGTCACGCAAATGTTTTCTGTCCTTCTCGGACGTCCTACATTGTTGCCCTTTGTTAAATATGTTGCGTTCTTCTTTTTCATTGAATTTATTAGCAGGCTACACTGTCGTTGGCTGTTATGATTTCACAATGCTTATGTTTCGGCTATCACCATCCTGCTCAAACTCCGCCCTACCATAAGGGGCTGTCGGCGGTGTAAACGTGAGCCGCAGCTAACTGTACCACACCTAAGATGACCGCTCTGTGGAAACATGCCATAATCCTCTTCTGATCGACAGGGGGCATTCGGGGGCACCCTTAGGAGCTATTGAGGCTATCTGCCGCCACAAAGCCAGCCGGTGTTACCTTGTCGATGTCCCGGATGTTGACGTTGACATACGTGGCGCATAGTATCCTGATGCGCAGCGTGCCGTTGATGGCCCACAGACACTTTGTGGCCGTCTCGCCATTCATGTAGGGCGTCGCCGTGGAGATTCGGCGGGCATACGAGGGCATGGTGAAGGTGTCCATGGGCAGCTGTGAGTAGAGACTGTCCTTGGCCATCAGCATAAGGTTGGGCATCCGTCCTAGCATAATGCAGCTACGCACATACTGTCAGGAGAGGGGAGAAGAACAGGAGGGTAACCAACATCAACCATCGTCTGGACGGTTTGATTTTCAGGATTTGAGAACAGCGTTTGCTGATATGTTATTGGAAATCAGACAAAGCAATCATTCCTTCCCGCGGAAGGAATCAGGGATGTTTGGCCGCAAATCTGAAACACACTGAACTTTTCTCTGAAGTTACCTGTTCATGTGG
>NC_044055.1:27094799-27104799 GCF_902167405.1 Gadus morhua | reverse complement strand
TCGGCCCCAGTGCAGGGTCACAGACGACCTTCTCTCGAAGGCCTATGACGCAGCAGCGCGCATGGGGCGGATTGGCAATTCCCTCTCCCACCTAATGCTGGCGCTCTCGACCTCGCTGCAACAAGCTGCAGTTGAGCCGTCTACAGGCCTTTGCCCTCATGTCCATGGAATTGGGGCGTGTTATGTCCACCCTGGTCCAGACTCGCCGCCAGGTTTGGTTGGCTCAGTCGCCCCTGACGGAGGCATGCAGGAAGGCCCTCAGAGTCGTGCCAGTGGTACCGGGCGAGCTGTTTGGGTCAGCTGCCCTGGAGACGCTGGAGCGAGCTGCCCAAGCTAGGCAAACCAACCTGCAGCTTTCGGGTCTTCACAGGAGTGTGTCCACTCCTGGCAGGCCTAGAGCCCCCCCGGCTGCCCCCCGGGGCCGCTACCAGCCACCACGCTCTTACCCAGCGAGAGATCAGGGCCTACGTAGGTCTCGGCGGCCCGCCCAGCAGCCCGCTGATAGCTTTCGCGCCCCGGCCCGCCCATCGCCCGGGCAGCCTCGGGCCGCGGAGCCTCACCGGTACCCCTCCAGAGCCGGTAGAGGCCGGGGGGCCAGGCGCTAGGACCACTGGGCCGGTCGTCGGCTGTTTTTCCCAGCAGCAGATCAGCTACTGGGCTGCCTGTACTATAGACCCCTGGGTGGTTTCCACCTTAACCCGGGGGTACGAATTACAGTTCCGACGCCGGCCCCAGGCCTTCGGCCGGGGCAGGATGACAGTCGTCCGCGACCCGACGAAGGCCGCAGCACTGGCCCAGGAGCTATCCGCCATCCTGGCCAAGGGTGCGATCGAGCCAGTGGACCCTCAGTTACAACCCGGGGGGTTCTTCTCGGCGTACTTTCTGGTAACCAAGAAAGACGGCGGATTCAGGCCCATTCTAGACCTAAGGGGCCTGAACACGTTTTTAAAAATGTTACCATTCCACATGCTCACCTCGGCGGACACCCTGAGGGTAGTTGCCAGGGGGGAGTGGTTTACGACCATAGACCTGAAGGACGCCTATTTTCATGTGCCGGTTGCGCCACACCACAGGCGGTTCCTGAGGTTTGCCTATCGGGGCAGGCATTACCAATTCCGGGTACTTCCCTTCGGGCTTTCCCTCTCCCCGAGGGTTTTCACCAGGGTTGTGGCGGCAGCCCTCGCACCCCTGCTGACGCAGGGCATGAAGGTCCTGCCGTATCTGGACGACTGGCTGGTCTGTGCGCCCTCCAGGTCCCAGGTGGCCCAGGACACGGCCCGCCTGCTGTCGCACGTCGTCCGGCTGGGCTTGACGGTGAACCAATCAAAGAGTTGCCTGGACCCTTCCCAACGGGTTACCTATTTGGGGTTGGTCCTGGACTCTGTCGCCATGAAGGCCTACCTTTCACCTCGACGGGTGAACGACATCCTCCGCCTCCTTCCCCTCTTCAGAGCCGGCAGGAGCCTGCTTTTTATTCAGTTCCTTCAGCTTTTGGGCAAGCTGGCAGCTGCTTCAGCTGTGGTGCCTCTGGGCTTACTGTCCCTGCGCCCACTCCAAATGTGGCTGAACAGCCTGCACCTAGATGCCAAGTGGCACAGGCAGAGGAGGGTCAAGGTGACCCTGCAGTGTCTTGTCTCTCTGGCTCCATGGAGAAAGAGAGCGTATCTGGTGGCAGGCATGCCCATGGGCGCTATTCCGGCACGCCGGGAGTTGTTGACAACCGACGCCTGCCTCTCGGGATGGGGCGCAGTGTGGCAGGGCAGGACTGCGCAGGGACGGTGGTCTGGTCGGGACGTGGCACAACATATCAATGTGCTGGAACTCCGGGCTGTGCAGCTGGCACTAGCCAGCTTTTTGCCCCATTTGACGGGCCGGCATGTCCTGGTCCGGTCGGACAACATGGCCACGGTTTCCCAGGTGAACCACCAGGGGGGCACCAGGTCGGCACGGCTTCTCCGGGTATCCCAGAGCCTGTGGACTTGGGCTTCTCCCTGTCTGGCCAGCCTACGGGCAGTCTATTTGCCGGGGGCCCAGAATCGGGCGGCAGACTTCCTCTCCCGACGGAAGCCTCCACCGGGGGAATGGCGGCTTCACCCCGAGGTGGTGGAGTCAATGTGGGGCCTCTTCGGCAGGGCAGAGGTGGACCTCTTTCCCTCGGAGGAGTCGGCGCATTGCCCCCTCTGGTTCTCCTGGGCAGAAGGGTCCAGCCCTTTAGGGCAGGATGCGCTGGCGCACGATTGGCCGGACAGGCCTCTTTATGCATACCCACCATTGCCTCTGGTTCTGCCGACACTCCAGAGGGTCCTTTTGCAGGGCCACCGGCTCCTTCTGGTGGCCCCCTTTTGGCCGGGGAGGCTCTGGTATCCACTGCTGCTCAGGCTCTGCTGCAGCTCGCCATGGCGCCTCCCCGACAGGAGGGATCTCCTGTCCCAGCTGGGGGGTCAGATCTGGCATCCCGACCCCTCTCGCCTACAGCTCTGGGCTTGGCCACTGCAGGGCCCGACCCACTGCTGACGGAGTGCACTGCGGCTGTCAGGGGTACTGTTATGAGTGCCAGGGCACCGTCGACCAGGTTGCAGTACGCAAACAGGTGGAAGCTGTTCTCCAACTGGTGTGCGGCTAGGGCCGTGGATCCAGTGCATTGCGCTGTGACCACGGTGCTGGAATTTCTGCAGTCCCTCCTGGATAGTGGCCGGTCGCACTCTACCTTGAGGGTCTATGTCGCTGCCATCTCCTCCCTACATGATAGGGTTGACAGCGCCACAGTAGGGTGCCACAGATTAGTGTCCCTCTTTCTTAGAGGGGCTTTGAGGCTGCGTCCCCCTACAGCCATGAGGTCTCCAGCATGGGACCTGCCGCTGGTGCTGGAAGCCTTGTCATCGCCTCCCTTCGAGCCTTTGGGTCAAGAGGGGTTGAAGTGGCTGTCCATGAAGGCTGCCTTTTTACTCGCCATAACCTCTGCCAAGCGGGTCGGGGAGTTGCATGCCCTATCAGTAAATGCCTGAGGTGGAACTCTGATGGCTCGGGTGTCACTCTATGGCCGAATGTTGCGTTCCTGCCAAAGGTGCTGCCACGCAATCACCTTAACCAGCCCATCCAGTTAGCACGCTTTGACCCCCCTTCTGGGGAGGGTGGGTCCGAGCTGCTGTGCCCGGTGCGGGCCCTTAGGGCTTATATTTCTGCTACCGCCGGTATTTGCCAGTCGGAGCAGCTTTTTGTTTTGCCATGGTGGCCCCTAATAGGGGTCGTGCTTTAACAAAGCAGAGGCTGTCCCACTGGATTGTGGAGACCATAACGCACGCCTACGGGGCCAGTGGCCGCCCCCCGCCATCCAGGGTGAGGTGTCACTCAACCAGGAGCGTCTCAACATCATGGGCTGCCCTGAGAGGGGTGCCCCTGGGGACCATCTGTGCCGCGGCGTCATGGGCGTCGCCTAGCTTTTTCTCCAGGTTCTACCGGGTCAACGTTGCCACTCCCCATCCAATGGGCGTGGCCCTGATGCCAAGCTCTGCTGTCTCTGGTCAGTAGGTGAGCGCTTGATTCTTCGTGACGTTGTTGGTATTGGCCATCCAGTGCTTAATGCACCGCCTCTGGCGGTCAGTAAGGATGAAATAGAACGCAGAGTTACGTATGTAACTCCGGTTCTATGAATCCTGGATGACCGCCAGAGTTACAGGTCACTCAGAAGTCTCGTGGGGTTGCGAGAAGATTCTGGGAAGAGATCTTCTGTCGACACCAGGCTATATAGCCAATCCGGTGTCACGAGGGTCACATGTGACCTTGTTGGTATAGGTACTCGAACTGCGCATGCGCGAGACGGATAAATCCAGTGCTTAATGCACCGCCTCTGGCGGTCATCCTGGATTCATAGAACCGGAGTTACATACGTAACTCTGCGGTAGCTTTAACCTCTTGTCAACAGAAGACTACAGCTGTAGTTTTAGCCTCTTGTCAACAGAAGACTAGAGAGGTAGTTTTAGCCTCTTGTCAACAGAAGACTACAGCACTAGTTTTAGCCTCTTGTCAATAGAAGACTACATAGGTAGTTGTAGCCTCTTGTCAACAGAAGAATACAGCAGTAGTTTTATCCTCTTGTCAACTGCTCTCTCACGTCACAGTGCTGTCCCTCAGAGGACAATAGTGCTACAGCCCTTCAGCCGAAGGGCTATACCCTTGTTAACTATGAGGACGTTTGTAGTGTTAGTGTCTTGCCAACAGAGGACGGCGGTGTCAGTGATACCTTGGTCCTTTGCTAACAGATGGGTTTCTCTGCAGATGACTATGTCCACATCTCAAGTAACCCGTGTGATCTGCATTGCACCACGGTTGACAGCCAGAGGCAGCTGATGGTGGAAGCACGCGACGGAACCTCCTGCAAGTACAGCAGCTACCGCGGCGTCTGCGTGGATGGGAAGTGTGAGGTTAGACCCGTGTGTTAGATTGTACTCACAGTACAGTCAACTTGTAAAGTTAGAAGAATAAGGTTCACTGTACTGTGTAGTAGTAGTTTTTTTCAAGGATAAGATCATGGATGAAAACATTGTTGAGTAAACGTCCTAAAATGCAGAATAAAAAGCCTAATTTATTTGCACACTTCATATGTACACAAAATCTTTGTGTTAACACGTCCGATCTATACTACTTCCTGGTTGGGCCGGCGGCTCAGCCAATTGGGTGCGATGGCGTGCTGTTCTCACCGAACGTCCTGGATAAGTGTGGTGTGTGTCAGGGGGACGGCAGCAGCTGTTCCAGAATCACTGGAAATTTCCGCCGCGGTACAACCACCCTGGGTACGCAGAAATAAATGTTAATGTTTGAAGTCTGCAGTCCAACAACATTGAACAACCACTTACCCTGCGTTCACACCAAAAGATGCAAAAAGTTGACGCGCGGCACGATCCCATTCAAAGTGAATGTAGAGACGCGTTGCTGCTTTGCTGCCGCAGCATTTGCTGCCGAGAAAACCGGCAGCAAAATGTGATTTGCGGCGCATCAAAATCTGATTTGCAGCACGGTATGCCCGTGCCCGCTGCCGGGCACGGGCGGCGGGCGCGTTCACGTATTTTGCGGCGCGTCAAATGCTGCTCGAGTTGAAATATTTCAACTTTTCGGCAGCAAACGCGTGATTACAGCCAATCAGCGTTCAACAGCGTTGCCACTGAGGCGTTGCCACTGAGTGACATGCCGTAACAGCCAATCAGTGTTACTCCCTTGGAGTGACCTAGAGTTCACTACCGTTACATTTATTTAGTAACTCGAAAAAACCCACAAATCAGCATTCTGTAGTGTAGTTGTGTTTACAGTTAAACTAAACTATGAGTATGCTAAAGGGCTAGAAAACAACCCCAAATAAAACCCAGTTGGGTGCCAGGCAGCACCAGCCTTCCAAGCTCTGAATGGTCTCATGAACCCATAAACGACGGGCATTCCGACGTCTCTCCCTCTTCCACAACAGGTAAAGACATGCAATGCTCGTAATGTCGGCCATGGTTGTGAATAAATTCAGAAGCACCGCGGGCAAAACTTGCCGTGCCGCTAAACTTCCCGCGCTGCAAAACTGCGGCCAAAACCTTTGCTGCGCCGCAAAAGCTTTGCTGCGCCGCAAAACTTTTCCTGTGCCGCAAAACTTCGGCGTCAACGCGTTCGGGCAGCAAATGCATCTTTTGGTGTGGACGCAGGGTTACAAACTGTAAACCAACCACAGACCATCCCTAGACCAACCACAGACCATCCCTAGACCAGCCACACACTAACCATAGACCAACCAAAGACCAACCACAGACAAACCGTAGACCAACTCTATACCAACCACAGACCATGCCTAGACCAACCACAGACCATCCCTAGACCAACCACAGACCAACCAAAGACCATCCCTAGACCAACCACAGACCATCCCTAGACCCCCCACAGACCATCCCTAGACCAATCACAGACCATCCCTTGACCAATCAAAGACCAACCACAGACAAATCGTAGACCAACCGTAGACCAACCACAGACCATCCATAAACCAACCACAGACCAATAGATGACCAATCAAAGACCAACCACAGACCAACCATAAACCAACCACAGACCAACCATGAACCAACCACAGATCACCTGTAGACCAAATAGAGGCCAACCACCAACTAACCAACTTTTTCTGTGTCATCAAGGTTACTCATTCATTACCCAGATCCCTGAAGGATCATGGAATATCCAGATCATCGAGAGGAAGAAGTCTGCTGATGTTTTAGGTACACACACGCACACATGCACGCATGCACAGACACACAGACACACACACACACACACACACACACACACACACACACACACACACACACACACACACACACTCACATATGGTTTGATAGATATACATGCACGTGACATGTATATGTCACGTGCATGTATTTATAGATATAGTTTTATAGATAGATAGTTTGTTGTGTGCAAGATAGGGTAGTGGCAGAGGCGCAGCTTGTGAAAATTTATGCCGAAAAGTGTGGGCACCCCTGAGCTAGGGCAATCAGTTGCCCTAGCAAAGGCCAGTAAACCGCAATTGTAGTTTGTTTGCTGTTGTATTAATGTTCAGAAAAATCACATGTAGCACCTTTGGCTGGTTCAGACTACACAATTTCAGCCCGATTTTGCCCCGTTTCTTTCGTCGCAGACAAATTTGCGAATCGTACACGATTTTTACAGGTCGGCGACGAGACGAGGTCTTGTAATGTGACATGCTTGCGATCTGCGATGCTTTCGTCTGCAACGTTCGAAAACCCCACAATGAAAAGTTTGGCATGTCAGAATTTTTTGGGGAATCGCATGACGTGTCTATTGTTGACATGAGGGAACCACGCCCCCAGTTGCGTGAGGGAAGCCCGCGAACAGCTGGAGCTCACGCGCAGTGTTTACCAACTGACTTCACTGCACTACGCTGAGTAGGAGTAACTATTACAAAAATGAATGCGATCAATAACAAGAAGAATGCTAATAAAGAAAACGATAGAAAACGGAGCAATATAATGGTGACAACTTTGGTGGAAATGTGGCAGCAACGTCCCTGCATTTTCAACCCAAGATCGAGTCCACAATCTTTTCTTCTTTTTCTTCCTTTCCGTCTCTGTGCAGAGGACCGCCAGCATAATGCCTAGTGCTAGGTACTCGGGATCCATTGTTGACGCTTTGTTGATAGGCTACGTTGTTGCTTCGTCTACTTTGTATAGTTCATGTCACGCGCAACGGAACTACTTTGAGGAATTGGCGCATTGAGCAGATATAAAAACTACTGGAACCTTTATGACAAAAATGTAAAAAGCATTTATGTTAGTTCTAAATCTTAGATTTTCAAAATATCTTGCAAACGTGAATGATACAAAGTACAGAGCATCGCACCCTTGAATCCCTTGAAAGAGTGTGGCCAGTCTTACGACGAGACAAGGCCCGATTTCCTGGCTCTGAGATCGTATAGTGTGACATGTTAAATCGTGGAGGAATGTCTGAGAATCGTGTAGTCTGAACCAGCTATAAGGGTTTTGATGAGCACTGGAATTGTATTGTGGGCTTAATTACCTAATAAAACTATTAAAAAGCAATCAATTGCTGTAACTAACTTAAGATAATTAATTCCAAGATACCTCACACCTCTGTTAGGTGTGCATTTTATACCATATTTATATCTGGAGTCCTTGGACACACACACACACACACACACACACACACACCCCCCCCTGGACTCAATGCCTTCTGGATTCCCTCCCCCTCTCCAGCCTTCGTTACAGTACAGTAACTTCCCCCCTCCCACATGTATTGCTTATGTCCTGAGGTGTTTTTTTTCCTAATCCCCTACACTGTAGGGGAGCCTAGTTTGGGAATTACCTTTTTTCCCCTCGTTTTCCCTCTTATTTTCCTTTTCTTATCTAATAAGACAGTCCCTCCATCCTGTCTCCCCACACTGTCTTTTTGTTTCTTGGACGGGATGCAACAGGTAATTTCGTTGCTCTGTACTTGTGCAATGACAATAAAATCTCTATCCATCTATTTTTTTAGTTTTATTGTTCTATATTTGTATTAACATAGTGCTCACAAATGAATGTGAACACTGACTCTTTTTCAGTGGAGTGCAATATTCAACGTCTTTTGATGTGAGTACATAGCAGCATTTGCACTAGCCATGGCATGTAAAACAGCATTTGCAAAATAAATGCTTTGTGCATGGATGAACACTAGCCTGAATACTGGTTTGGTCAATTATTTAGAACATAATGGTGATGAACGTTGGTCGGAGGGGCCCCCTAGGAATTTTAGCCTAGGGCGCCAACAGACCCTCAAATCGCCACTGGGTAGTGGCTAAGGTGTATGTCTTACAACTAAAAAGCTCTCGGTTCAATCTCAAATTTACACACACTGCCTACAGCCAATAAATCAAAAAAAGTGAAAGATAATAGTGTCTGATAAATGACTAGATAAGTAAAGTAAGGTAGATCAGGATAACCTCTGCCCTCTTCCACAGCGGTGACCGACCAGGCAGGCAACTTCTTCTTCAACGGGGGTTACCGCGTCGACAGCCCCCAGAACTTCCACGCTGCCGGCACCATCTTCAAGTACCGCCGGCCCACTGATGTCTTTGAGACCGGGATCGAGTACATCGTTGCCAAGGGCCCCGTCGACCAGCCCATCAACATACTGGTGCCCAATATTAGTAAAACATTGAAACTTTGCAGATTACAACCTCCTAGATTCTAACCTTAAAACCGCTCAGATTAGAACATTGATACCTCTCACATTAGAACATTGACATCTCTCAGATTAGAACATTGACACCTCTCGGATTAGAACATTGAAACATCTCGGATTAAAACATTGAAACCTCTTAGATTAGAACATTGAAACCTCTCAGATTAGAGCATTTTAACCTCTCAGATTAAACAATTTTGTGTCCTGCTCCAGTTGTGGAACCAGAATGGTCGTGTCCCATACATCACCTATGAATACACCATCCTGCGTCACGCCATCTCCCCTGTAGCTCCCCCCCCTCTCTACACCGGCACAGAATCCTCAGCAGGGGGGCTCTCTGTGGAGCTGGGGGGCCTCCAGGGGCCCAATGGCAGCCTCTTCCATCAGGGGTCTCAACTAAGCCAGGTAAACATACTACTACATTGCTTTATTCATGCTACACTACAGTGGTACTAAATCCACACTATACAACTACAGAACTAAATACACACTATACAACTACAGTATAAAATACACACTATACAACTACGGTACTGAATACATACTATACAACTACAGTACTAAATACACACTACACTACTACAGTACTAAATACTGTAGCAGGCCAGTGGGTGTGGGGTTTCCACGCCACCAAGTCAAATGATACACACAACACAGAGAGCAGTTCAATAAGGTGATTTATTCAAAATAGACGAATAATTGTCACCAGGGTGGGGAAAAGGGTAATCCAGAGTCCATAATCCAGGGGTCGTCACCGGGAGGGTTCTCATGCAAAGCGGTCGGTACACAAATAATCCGTCAATGTTCAGGTTTCCTGCACTCTTTGGCCACACACAGTTCACAGGGGCTCACGCAGAGGCACTCTGTAGTAGGCTTCCCTCCATGTGGTTGCATGCTCCCTTTTATCCCCAAGCACTCCTGCCTAATGCACCTCAGGCTTGCATCGTTAAGGGAGGCAGTCCCTGTAAAGCTTGGGGGTGGAGCCAGCATGCTGCCACATACCTCCCCTCAATCACCACCCCTCCCTGGCGTCTGCCACAATACATACTATACAACTACAGTACTAAATACACACTACACTACTACAGTACTAAATACACATGATACAACTACAATACTAAAAACACGCTATACAACTACAGTACTAAATGCACACAACTAGATTTCTTACACAAACTATGCAACTAAATTTTACAATAATACTAATAACACTTATGTTACTTAATACACACTACTGCTACTGTAATAAATACACACTATAATACCACAGTACTAA